>NW_019942554.1:56823-59014 GCF_002910315.2 Salvelinus sp. IW2-2015 | reverse complement strand
CCAATACCTGCTGGGGCTGGGGGTACAGGTACACACACATCATTCAATACCTGCTGGGGGTACAGGTACACACACATCATTCAATACCTGCTGGGGGTACAGGTACACACTCTCTCCCGCTCTCAGCTCTCTCTTCCCTCGCCTCTCGCTCTCTCTCCCCGCCTCCGCTCTCTCTCCCCGCTCTCGCTCTTCTCCCCGCCTCGCTCTCTCTCCCTCGCTTCTTCCCGCCTCCTCTCTCCCCGCTCCTCTCGCTTCTCTCTCCCCGCTCTCGCTCTCTCTCCCCGCTCCTCCGCTCTCTCTCCCCGGCTCCCGCTCTCTCTCCCCGCTCTCGCTCTCTCTCCCCGCTCTCGCTCTCTCTCCCCGCTCTCGCGCTCTCTCTCCCCCGCTCTCGCTCTCTCTCCCGCTCTCGCTCTCTTCCCCCGTCTCTCGCTCTCTCTCCCCGCCTCTCTCTCTCTCCCCGCTCTCTCCCCTCTCCCGCTCTCGCTCTCTCCCCCGCTCTTCTCGCTCTCTCTCTCCCCGCTCTCTCGCTCTCTCTCCGCCGCTTCTCTCTCTCTCTCTCCGCTCTCTCCCGCTCTCTCTCCTCGCTCTCTCTCCTCGCTCTCCTCCCGCTCTCTCGCTCTCTCGTCCGCCTCTCTCCGCTCTCTCTCTCCCCGCTCTCTCGCTCTCTCTCCCCGCTCTTCTCGCTCTCCTCTCTCCCCGCTCTCTCGTCTCCTCTCTTCTCTCTCCGCTTCTCTCCGCCTCCGTCTCTCCCGCTCTCTCGCTCTCTCGCCCCGCTCTCTCCGCTCCTCTCTCCGCTCTCCTCGCTCTCTCTCCCCGCCTCTCTCTCCCCGCCTCTCCTCTCCTCTCCCCTCCTTCTCGCTTTCTCTCTCCCCCCTCTCTCGCTCTCTCTCCCCCTCTCTCTCGCTCTCCTCCCCCTCTCTCTCGCTCTCTCTCCCGCCTCTCACTCTCTCTCCCCCGCTCTCTCGCTCTCTCTCCCCCGCTCTCTCCCCCTCTCTCCCCCGCTCTCTCCCCCTCTCTCTCCCGCTCTCTCTCTCTCTCCCACCTTCTCCCTCCATCTCTCTAGATAAAACAGCGGTAATATTATGGTAACTCTGCTCTCCATATGGCCAGTTATAATGCCAGATGTGTGGTCAACGAACTCATAGAGGTGGAGCTCCATCAACCTAGGTACACATCTGTTTGTTGGTGTGCTTGCTGTGTTTGTGTGTATATTGTAACTTATCTCTAACAGTGAATGAGAAGGGTCTGTCTGCGCTGACACTTCTCAGCTGTTCCCGCCAGGGGCGCTGTGCCTGGAACTACTCTTGGGAACGGAAGGTAACGTCAACATCAGGGTACACCACACATACACACACACACACACACTGCTCCTAGCCCACAGGTAGTAGTGGGGGGTGAGAGAAAAGCTGAAGTTGCTCAGCGGCGGTAGGTGGTGGGGGGGGGTGAGAGAAGAGCTGAAGTTGCTCAGGGCGTAGTGTGGATGGGGGGGGCGATAGAAGAGCTGAGTTGCGTCAGGGCGGTAGTGTGGGGGGGGGGGGGAGAGAAGAGCTGAAGTTCTCAGCGTAGAGGTGGTGGGGGGGTGAGAGAAGAGCTGAAGGTTGCTCAGGGCGGTGGCGGGGGGGGGGTGGGAAGAGCTGAAGTTGCTCAGCGGCTAGGGTGGTTGGGGGGGGGGGGTGGAGAGAAGAGCTGAAGTTGCTCAGGGCGTAGGGTGTGGGGGGTGGATGAGAGAAGAGCTGAAGTTGCTCAGGGCGTTGTGGGGGGGGGGGTGAGAGAAGAGCTGAAGTTGCTCAGCGGTAGGGGGGGGGGGTGAGAGAGAGCTGAGTCTCAGCGGCGGTAGGGAGGGGTGAGAGAAGAGTTGAACCCCCTGGGTGCAATGCGCTAAGGCCTAGATTCAACCAGTGTGACCTGAGGTTTATACACGGTAACCATCACCCATCCCTGATCTGAAAGGAATGTGTTATCAAACACGGGGAACTATCACCCAGTCCTGATCTGAATAGGAAGGTCTATAACACAGGGGATATTCACCAGTTCCTGATCGTGATATAGGAGTTTATAACACGAGAAACATCCCCAGTCCTGAATCTAATAGGAAGCCGGACTCCCTTCGATAGGAAGTCAAACGGGGAAATCACCCATAGGCCTGATCTGAATAGAGCAAGTTTAAAACGACGGGAACATCAACCAGTCA
>NW_019942554.1:8727-56798 GCF_002910315.2 Salvelinus sp. IW2-2015 | reverse complement strand
TCAGGTACACAACATCATCCAATCCCTGCTGGAGGACAGGTACACACACATCATTCAGATAACATGCTGGGGGGTAAGTACACACACCATCATGTCAAATACACTGCTCGGGTACAGGTACACACACACATGTCAATACCTGCTGCGCGAGGTAGCAGGTACATCATCAAGCGGTTACGAAGGTAAACACTCTCATCAATACCTCTGGGGGTACAGATACACACACATCATTCAATACCTGCTGGGGTACAGTACACCACACATCGATATTCAGACCTGCTGGGAGCTACAGGACACCACATCCAATTCAAACCTGCTGGGGCTACATTACAACACACATCATTCATACCTGCTAGGGTACAGGTACACACACCATTATTCAATACACTGTGGGGGTAACAGTACACACACCCATCATTCAGTACCTGCTGGGGGTACAGGTACACACACATTCATTCAGTACGCTGCTGGGGTACAGGTACACACACATCATTCAATACCTGCTGGGGTACAGGGACACACACATCATTCAATACCTGCTGGGGGTACAGGTACACACACATCATTCAGTACTGCTGGGGGGACAGTACACACACATCACAGTACCTGCTGGGGTACAGTACACACACATCATTCAATTACCTGGGTACAGGTACACACCACATCATTCAATACCTGCTGGGTACAGGTACACCCACACATTAATACCTGCTGGGGGTACAGGTACACACACATCATTCAATACCTGCTGGGGGTACATCAGGTACATACACACACATCATTTCAATACCTGCTGGTACAGGTCACACCACCATCATTCAATACCTGCTGGGGGTACAGATACACACACAATCATTCAATACCTGCTGGGGTACAGGTACACACACATCATTCAAGTACCTGCTGGTACAGTACACCACACATCATTAGATACCTGCTGGGGTACAGGCTACACACACATCATTTCAATACCTGCTGGGGGTACAGGTACACACACCATTCAATACCGGCTGGGGGTACAGTACACACACATCATTACAATACCTGCTGCGGGGTACAGGTACACACACATCATTCAATACCTGCTGGGGTACAGGTTACACACACATCATCAGTACCTGCTGGGACATACCACACACATCATTCGATTTCATCCTCTCCTAATAGCAAAGAAAAGAAGTCTATTGAGAATACACAAACTAACTGCTTCTCTCTCTCTCTCCCCGCCACCTCCTCTTCTCCCCGCCGCTCGCTCTCTCTCCCCCCCTCGCTCTCTCTCCCCGCCCTCGCTTCTCTCTCCCCGCCTCGCTCATCTCTCCCCGCCCTCGCTCTCTCTCCCCGCCCTCGCTCTCTCTCCCCGCCTCGCTCTCTCTCCCCGCCTCGTCTCTCTCCCCGCCTCGCTCTCTCTCCCCGCCCTCGCTCTCTCTCCCCGCCCTCGCTCTCTCCCCGCCCCGCTCTCTCTCCCCGCCTCGCTCTCTCTCCCCGCCCCGCTCTCTCTCCCCGCCCTCGCTCTCTCTCCCCGCGCTCTCGCTCTCTCTCCCCGCCCTCCCTCCCCGCCCCCTCTCCTCTCCCGCCCGCTCTCTCTCCCGCTTCTCGCTCGCTCTCCCCGCTCTCCTCTCCCCGCTCACGCTCTCTCTCCCGCTCCGCTCTCTCCCCCCGCTCTCGCTCTCTTCTCCCCGGCTCTCGCTCTCTCTCCCCGCCCTGCGCTCTCTCTCCCCCGCTCTCGCTCCTCTCTCCCCCGCTCGCTCTCTCTCCCGCTCTCGCTCTCTCTCCCCGCTTCTCGCTCCTCTCTCCCCGCTCTCGCTCTCTCTCCCCGCTCTCGCTCTCTCTCCCCGCTCTCGCTCTCTCTCCCCGTCTCTCTCGCTCTCTCTCCTCCGCTCGTCTCGCTCTCTCTCCCCGCTCTCTCGCTCTCTCTCCCCCGCTCTCTCCTCTCTCTCCCTCGCTCTCTCGCTCTTCTCTCCCCGCTCTCTCCTCTCTCTCCCCGCTCTCTCGCCTCTCCCGCTCTCTCTCCGCCTCCTCGCTCTCTCTCCCCCTCCTCTCCCCGCTCTCTGCTCTCTCCCCGCTCTCTCCCCTCTGCTCTCCTCTCTCTCCCACGCTCTCTCGCTCGCTCTCTCCCTCCGCTCTCTCGCGCTCTCTCCCCGCTCTCTCGCTCTCTCTCCCCGCTCTCTCCCTCTCCTCCCCCTCTCTCGCTCTCTCTCCCCGCTCTCCGCTCTCTTCTCCTCCCTCTCTCTCCCCGCTCTCGCTCTCTCTCCCCCTCTCTTCCGCTTTCTCTCTCCCCCTCTCTCTCGCTCTCTCTCCCCCTCTCTCTCCCTCTCTCCTCCCTCTCTCTCGCTCTCTCTCCCCGCTCTCACTCTCTCTCCCCGCTCTCTCGCTCTCTCTCCCCCGCTCTCTCCCCCTCTCTCCCCCGCTCTCTCCCCTCTCTCCCCCGCTCTCTCTCTCTCCCCACCTTCTCCCTCCATCTCTCTAGAATAAACAGCGTAATATTATGGTAACTCTGCTCTCCATATGGCCAGTTATAATGCCAGATGTGTGGTCAACGAACTCATAGAGGGTGGAGCTCCATCAACCAGGTACACATCTGTTGTGGTGTGTGTGTGCTTGTTGGTGTGTATATTGTAACTTTTATCTCTAACAGTGAATGAGAAGAGGTCTGTCTGCGCTGCACTTCTCAGCTGTTCCCGCCAGGGGCGCTGTGCCTGGAACTACTCTTGGGAACGGAGCTAACGTCAACATCAGGGTACACACACACATACACACACACACACACACTGCTCCTAGCCCACGAGTAAAGGGGGTAGTAGTCAGGGGGGTGAGAGAAGAGCTGAAGTTGCTCAGGCGTGGTAGTGGCTGTGGGGGGGGTGAAGAGAAGAGCTGAAGTTGCTCAGGCCGTAGTGGTGGGTGGGGGGGGGGGGAGAGAAGAGCTGAAGTTGCTAGCGTAGGGTTGTGGGGGGGTGAGAGAAGAGCTGAAGGTTGTCTCATGGTCTAGGGTGGTGGGGCGGGGGTGAGAGAAGAGCTGAAGTTGCTCACGGCGTGGGGGGGGGGTGAGAGAAGAGTGAAGTTGCTCAGGGCTAGAGTTTGGAGGGGTGAGAGAAGAGCTGAAGTTGCTCAGGGCGTGGGGGGGGGGGGTGAGAGAAGAGCGGAAGTTGCTCAGGCGGTAGGAGGGGGGGGGTGAAGAGAGAGCTGAGTGCTCAGCGGCAGGTAGGGGGGGGTGAGAGAAGAGACTGAAGATCTCTCTCCCACCCAGTCCTGATCTGAATAGGAAGGTTTATAACACGGGGAACATCACCCAGTCCTGATCTGAATAGGAAGGTTTATAACACGGGGAACATCACAGCTAATAGTTAACTCTTCTGACAAACAGAATGAAATGTCTTGCTTTCTTTCTCTCTTTCCCCCCTCCAGAGTAAGGATGGGAAGACCCCTCTCCACATGGCAGCGGTCCATGGAAGGTTCTCTCGTTCTCAGGCTGTCATTCAAAACGGTGAGGCCTGCCCCAAAACACCACACACACATACACTGCTATTGGTCTATTGATATTTCAAACACCCTACTATTTGCTCTTTGTCTGTCTGCGTGTGTGTGTGTGCGTGTGTGTAGGTGCGGAGGTGGACTGTGAGGATAAGAATGGGAACTCTCCTCTTCACATCGCTGCTCGCTACGGACACCAGTTACTGATCAACACTCTGCTCACACACGGAGCCAACACCGCCAAGTAAGACGCACAACACACACACACACATATACAATCAGTAGTCAGTTTATTAGGTACACCCATCTATTATTGTGTCGGACCTCCCTGTAGCCATGAAAGGATGAACCTGGTCAGCAACAATGTTCAGATACACTGTGGTGTTCAAACATTGCTCAGTTGGTATCAAGGGACCTAACATGTGCCAGGAAAATATTCCCCACACCATTACACCATTACACCACCACCACCAGCCTGTACTGTTGACACCAGGCAAGATGGGTCCATGGACTCATGCTGCTTACACCAAATCCTGACTGCCTGTCAGCATGATTCATCAGGAAACGAGATTCATCGGAACAGGCAATGTTTTTCTACTCCTCAGTTGTAGGAAGGTTTAAACAGCATGATCATTACACAACTGCACTCTAAAATGTTAAGTTTTGTTACACAACACAATGCCACAGATGTCTCAGGTTTAGAAGGAGCGTACAATTGGCATGCTGACTACAGGAATAACCACCAGAACTGTTGCCAGAGAATTGAATGTGAATTTCTCTACCATAAACCGACTTCAACGTCGTTTTAGAGAATTTGGCAGTATATCCAACCGGCCTCACAACCGCAGAACAAGTGTAACCACGCCAACCCAGGAACTCCACATCCGGCTTCTTCACCTGCGAGATTGTCTTGAGACTAGCCACCTGGACAACTGATGAAACAGAGTATTTCTGTCTGTAATACAGCCCTTTTTTTGGGAGAAAAACTGGGCTGGCTGGGCCTGGCTCTCCAGTCGGTGGGCAGAGCTCCCAAGTGGGTGAGCCTATGCCCTCCCAGGCCCACGCATGACTGCACCCCTGACCAGTCATGTGAAATCCATAGATTAGAGCCTAATACATTTATTTCAATTGACTGATTTGCTTCTATGAACAGTAACTCATTAAAATTGTTGCATGCTGTGTTTATATTTGTGTTAAGTGTATATACAGTGCATTCAGAAAGTGTTCAAACCCCTTGACTTTTTCCACATTTTGTTACGGTACAGCCTTATTCTAAAATGGATTAAAGTTTTTTCCCTCATCAATCTACACACAATACCCCATAATGACAAAGCAAAAACAGGTTTTTAGACATTTCAGCAAAAAAAAAAATATTATATCACATTTACGTAAGTATTCAGAATCTTTACTCAATACTTTTTTGAAGCACCTTAGGCAGAGATTACAGCCTCGAGTCTTCGCGGGTATGACGCTACAAGCTTGGTTTCTACAAGTTTCTCCCATTCTTCTCTGCAGATCCTCTCAAGCTCTGTCAGGTTCGGGCGCTGGCAGGGCCACTCAAGGACATTCAGAGACTTGTCCTGAAGTCACTCCTGCGTTGTCTTGGCTGTGTGCATAGGGTCGTTGTCCTGTTGAAAGGTGAACCTTCGCCCCAGTCTGAGGTCCTGAGCGCTCTGGAGCAGGTTTTCATGAAGGATCTCTCTGTACTTTGCTCCGTTCATCTTTCCCTTGATCCTGACTAGTCTCCCAGTCCCTGCTGCTGAAAAACATCCCACACATGATGCTGCCACCACCATGCTTCACTGTAGGGATGGTGCCAGGTTTCCTCTAGACGCTTGGCATTCAGGCCAAAGAGTTAAATCTTGGTTTCATCAGACCAGATAATCTTGTTTCTCGTGGTCTTCGAGTCCTTTCGGTGCCGTTTGGCAAACTCCAAGAGGGCTGTCATGTGCCTTTTTTTACTGAGGAGTGGTTTCAGTCTGGCCACTCTACCATAAAGGCCAGATTGGTGGAGTGCTGCAGAGATGGTTGTCCTTCTGGAAGGTTCTCCATCTCCACAGAGTGACTCTGGAGCTCTGTCAGGGTGACCATCAGGTTCTTAGTCACCTCCCTGACCAAGGCCCTTCTCCCCCGATTGCTCAGTCCAGCTCTAGGAAGAGTCTTAGTGGTTCCAAACTTCTTATATTTAAGAATGATGGAGGCCACTGTTCTTGGGGACCTTCAAAGCTGCAGAAATGTTTTGGTGCCTTTCCTTAGATCTGTGCCTCGACACAATCCTGTCTCAGAGCTCTACTGACAATTCCTTCGACCTCGTGGCTTGGATTTTGCTCTGAAATGCACTGTCAACTGTGGGACCTTATATAGACAGGTGTATGCCTTTCCAAATCATGTCCAATCAATTGAATTGACAGCAGGTGGACTCCAATCAAGTTGTAGAGACATCTGAAGGATGATCAATGGAAACAGGATGCACCTGACGTCAATTTTGAGTCTCATAGCAAAGGGTCTGAATACTTATGTAAATAAGGTATTTCTGTTTTACATTTTTAATGCATTTGCAAACATTTCTAAAAACCTGTTTTTGCTTTGTCATTATGTGTGTAGTTTGAGATAAAAAAAAATAAAAAAATGTTTTTTTTGAATAACGCTGTAACATAAAAAGGTAAGGGGTCTGAATACTTTCCGAATGCACTGTATATCGATAGATAGATGGACGGATACACACTACCGTACAAAAGTTTGGGGTCACTTAGAAATGTCCTTGTTTTTGAAAGAAAAGCAAAAAAAAATGTCCATTAAAATAACATCAAATTGATGAGAGAAATACAGTGTAGACATTGTTAATGCTGTAAATGACTATTGTAGCTGGAAACGGGTGAACTTGCCTCCCACTCCTCTTTCTATTCTGTCCCTTCACAGAACAGCACAAACTGGCTCTAACCAGAATAGAAAGAGGAGTGGGAGGCAAGTTCAGCCGTTTCCAGACGTTTTTTTTTGGTTACTACTTGATTCCATATGTGTTATTTCATAGTTTTGATGTCTTCACTATTATTCTACAATGTAGAAAATAGTAAAAATGAAGAAAAACCCTTGAATGAGTAGGCATGTCCAATCTTTTGATTGGTACTGTATATATACTGTATGTATACACACAGACTTATCACACATGGCGACAACACCGCTAAGTCTAAACTCAGTCTCCAACTCCGTCTAGTGAGTATCACTGTGACACACCTGGCTAAGCACCGCTGACGTGATGTTTGTTACAGGCGTGGCGTCCATGGCATGTTCCCCCTCCATCTGGCAGCTCTCAGTGGCTTCTCTGACTGCTGCAGGAAACTGCTCTCCTCAGACTTCCACATAGACACTCCTGACCACTTTGGAAGGACATGTCTTCATGCTGCAGCTGCAGGAGGGTGAAACAAGAACTCTTTAAACCCTCTCTTTTTTAGTCTCTCTCTGTCCTTTGCTCTTGGATTTTTAAGTCCTTTCTGCAGTTAGCTGTTCTATCCAATGTTCTACTGTACAATTACATTTCTCTCTCGGCCTCCCTCTCTCCATCAGGAACCTGGAGTGTTTGAATCTGTTGTTGAATACAGGAGCAGATTTCAACAGAAAGGACAGGTTTGGAAGGTCAGTGGTTCAGCTTTACATTCAGCCTTTGTGTGTTTGTGTGCGTACATGCCTGCATAAAGACACTTTTCAGTTCTATGCAAAGAAGATGAAGTATTGTTCTTCCTCTTCTCTCCAGGGATGTATTCATTTTGTCGATTCTGTTGCAAAACATTTCTTAAACGGAAGCAAATGGACTCCATGCCTGTTGTGACAGTAACACTCTTCTCTCCAGGACTCCTCTTCACTATGCCTGTTGTAACAGTAAATCTCAGTGTGTGTTTGCCCTGGTGGGGTCTGGTGCTGGAGTCAACGAGCTGGATGAGAGGGGCTGTTCTCCTCTACACTACGCTGCTGCTGGCACAGAGGGAAAGTTAGTAGTAGTAGTAGTAGTAGTAGTCTGTCCTGTCTCTGTCTGTCTTGTTTGTCCTGTCTGACCCTCTGTGTGTGTGTCAGGTGTGTAGAGTACCTGTTGAGGAGCGATGCCAACCCAGGGATCAGAGACCGACAGGGCTACAACCCAGTCCACTATGCATCGGCATACGGACACACACTCTGCCTTGAACTGGTTAGTACATCCTGCTCATACATTACCTACCCGGACACCATTACCTACTTCCCAGTACAAGTAGTGACTGGGTTTGACATGGTGTCTTCTTGTTTTTCAGATATCCAGGGAGACTCCTCTAGATGTGGTAAGTAGCTGGACTACATTAGTGGTCTGATGACACGGGAGAGGAGTACCCTCTGCTGCTTGTTCTAATGTTCTAGCTTTTTAGAGAATAATAACGAAGGCATTCTCTCGCTCTCTCGCTCTCTTGCTCAGCTGATGGAGACATCAGGTACAGACATCCTGAGTGACTCTGATAACCACGCCCTCATCAGCCCCCTTCACCTTGCGGTGAGACACACACACACACACTCCGCTGCCAGTTAGTCTGTAGGTTACTAGAAAAACCTAAATGCTTTACGTGGGGCACAATGCAAGGAAGTTTGGGAAGCACTGTGAAAAACATATAGATTTGTATTGATTGGTGTGTGTTCCCCAGGCGTACCATGGTCACTGTGATAAACATATAGATTTGTATTGATTGGTGTGTGTTCAGGCGTACCATGGTCACTGTGATAAACATATAGATTTGTATTGATTGGTGTGTGTTCCCCAGGCGTACCATGGTCACTGTGGCGTGTTGGAGGTGTTGGCTGCCGGTCTGTTGGAGGTGGACATTCGGACTCCTGAGGGCCGGACCCCGCTCTCCCTAGCCTGCTCCAGGGGCCACCAGGAGTGTGTGTCACTGTTACTGCACCACGGAGCTCACACACACACCAAGGATTATACACTGAAGAGGACAGCCTTACATGCTGCAGGTATTATATGTATATGAGAGCCAGCAGGCGCGCAATGACTACACACACACAGATTGCATACCTATCTTTTTCCCTCCTGAGTGTGTGTCTCCTCCTGCAGCGATGAACGGCCACTCTGACTGTCTCCGTCTCCTCATCAACAACACAGACACACACAACTCTGTAGACGTACAAGACGCCAACGGACAGTAAGTGTGTGAGAGACTAATGTATTGACTGTGTGAGCTAGCTAACTTTTAGATTTGCCTGATTTAATCAATGATGGATTGATTGAGTGATTGGTAAATATATTGATTGTGTGTGTGTGTGTGTAGGACCCCTCTGATGCTGGCGGTACTGAGCGGACACACAGAGAGTGTGTATTCTCTACTGAGTAGAGGAGCTGACGTAGAGGCTAAAGACCACTGGGGCAGGACTGCACTACACCGCGGGGTGAGACACACAAACTCCCTAGTCCCTATACAGTCAAACACACACACACACACTATATATTCACATGCACAAATGCAAAAACACACACACACACACACACTATATATTCACATACACCATACACACAAGCACAAACGCAAACACACACACACACACACACACACACACACACACACACACACCATATACACATACAGTGCATTTGGAAAGTATTCAGACCCCTTGACTTTTTCCACATTTAGTTACGTTACAGCCTTACTCTAAAATGGATTCAATCGTTTTTTCCCCATATCAATCTACACACTACCCCATAATGACAAAGTGAAAAACTGAATACTTTCCGAATGCACTGTACACCGTACACACCACACATACAAACTCACAGACACAAGAACACACACACACTTTTAATGATCTGTTTTGTTTCTCCAGGCGGTGTCGGGTCATGAGGAGTGTGTGGAGGCGTTGTTGCAGCGCGGGGCGAGTTTGTGTGTTTGTGACCGGGCAGGGCGCTCTCCGCTACACCTGGCAGCAGCTTGCGGACACACCGGGGTGCTGGGAGCACTACTACAGGCTGCTAATGCCTTGCACACACACACACTTCTTACCGACAACCACGGATACACACCGCTGCACTGGGCCTGCTACAATGGTAAACACATGTACACACAGCGTTAGAGAATCATCAGATTAATGTTGGTTAACTGATCTGAATGAATGATAAACTAGAATTATATGTAGACAATACGGTGATTTGCTCTTGACTGTTTCTCTGTCTCTCGCGCTCTCTCGCTCCAGGTTATGATGGGTGTGTAGAGTTGTTGTTGGAACAGGAAGTGTTCAAGAAGACACAGGGAAACCACTTCAGCCCTCTGCACTGTGCCGTGTAAGCCTCAACTCTCACAACTAATGCCTAGGCTTAAGCTCAGGGTGCTAACACAGTATTGAGGGTTCGAACCCAGTCAGTCACTCGTGTGCTGAGATTCACAGGTCCTAGTATGTCTATGACCACCTAAATAAATATATGATCACATAAAAGGTGTCATTTGTGTTACATCGGGATGTAAATAAAATATTAAATGAGTGTAAAAGTGTGATTGGAAATGATGCAGACAATAGATTGAGGCTTCTATCAATGTCATCTGCAATATTAAAGCTGATCTTCCCCCTGAAGGAGAAAGTGTTTCCTCTCTGCTTGTTTCAGTATGAATGACAACGAGGGAGTCGCTGAGATGTTGATCAACTCTCTGGGTTCTGCTATAGTCAACACTACAGACACCAAGGGCAGGTGAGACACATTATTACACGCATATATACACTCACTGGACCGTTTATTAGGTACACCCATCTAGTACTGGCTCGGACCCACCTTTGCCTCCAGAACAGTCTGACTTCTTCGGGCATGGATTCTACAAGTTGTCGGAAATGTTCCTTGCTCAGTTATTGGTATCAAGGGACCTAACGTGTGCCAGGAAAACATTCCCCACACCAGTACACCACCGCCACCAGCCTGTATTAGGCAGCATGGGTCCATGGACAAATCCTAACTTTGCCATTAGTGAGACGCAACAGGGCCCGGGATTCGTCGGACCAGGCAATGTTTTTCCAGTCCCCAATTGTCCAGTGTTGGTGATTGTGTGCCAACTGAAGTTGCTTCTTTTTGATTTTAGCTGATAGGAGTGGAACCCGGTGTGGTCGTCTGCTGCAATAGCCCATCCTGGACAAGAATCGACGAGTTGTTTGTTCCGAGATGCCGTTCAGCACACCACTGTTGTACTGCACTGTTATTTGTCAGTTTGTGGCCCGCCTGTTAGCTTGCACGATTCTTGCCATTCTCCTTCGACCTCTCTCATCAACGAGCTGTTTTCACCCACAGGACTGCAGCTGACTGGATGTTTTTTGTTTGTTGCACCATTCTCGGTAAACGATAGACACTGTCGTGCATGAAAAGCCTAGGAGGGCGGCTGTTTCTGAGGTACTGGATCCGGTGCGCCTGGCACCGACGATCATACCACGCTCAAAGTCGCTTCAGTCACTTGTTTTGCCCAATTCTAACATTCAATCATACAGTAACTGGATGCCTGTCTGCCTGCTTTATATAGCAAGCCAAGGCCATGTGACTCACTGTCTGTAGGAGCTATCCATTTTTGTGAATGGGATGGTGTACCTCATAAACTGTCCAGTAGTGTTTAATTACACACAAATGATTACACACACACATGGCCCTAAGCAAAGTTCCTGCGATTTTCCAAATGTTGCAATGAATTTTGCCATGACCATGTTAATATGATATCTTAGTGAGAGTAAATAAAAGCAATGTGGGCCCCCTGGATGTCAGAGCCCATGGGCACGAGTCCTTCTAAATTGAGACCCGACTTAGTTTTCTGGGGGGGTGTTGGGAGGTCCACCCCTACACAGACTCGCAGAACATGAGGTAGTGTGTGTAACAGTGACTGTTGTCACCCTTTGTAGGTCTCCCCTCCATGCGGCAGCATTCTCGGACCACGTGGAGTGTGTGTCCTTGTTGTTGAGTCACGGAGCTCAGGCGAACACCTCCGACACACACACACGGACCACGCCGCTGATGATGGCAGCGCACAACGGACAGACCAATGCTGTGGGTCAGTACACACTCTCTACCCTTCTCCTCCCCTCTACCTATCCCTCACACCTTACCTCTTCTGGTGTCTCTCTCTCATATAGAGGTGTTGGTGAGCAGTGCTAAGGCAGACCTCACACTACAGGATACTAACAAGAACACAGCTCTTCACCTGGCCTGTAGCAAGGTAATACTCACACATGCACCATATATTGTTAATCAAATTACTGTTTGTTAAATGTTTTACCCTCTCTCTATCCCTCTCTCCTCCATCTTTCTCTCACCATCAGGGCCATGAGACCAGTGCGTTGTTGATACTAGAGAAGATATCAGACCGAAACTTTATCAACTGCACCAACACTTCTCTACAGACGTACGTACCCCAAATGATTTTCGGAAATGGAACACACCACAACCCAACATACTGTGTTATTAGTTAGCATGTTATTAGGCTAGTATGACTTCACTCTGCAGGTGTGTGTCTGTCTCTCTCTCCCTCTTTCTCCTCTCTCTCGCGGCCTCAGGCCCCTCCATGTAGCAGCTAGGAATGGTCTGACCGTAGTAGTTCAGGAGCTGCTGGGGAAAGGAGCCAGTGTTCTAGCGGTGGATGAGAACGGTCAGTATCATAATACTGTCACACACACACACCCTCAAACTCTCATACAAGCACACATACTGACACGCAAGCATACTCACACACAGGCCTGGTCCTGGCCAGTATGCTGTGCAAGGCGAGACACCAAAAAATTGCAACCCTCCTCTTATCCCTGCAAAGTAGAATAGTAGCCTAGGCTACAGAAGGGTTCATCAACTAGATTCAGCCGCGGCCCGATTATTGTCTTGAGCGGATGGTCAGGGGGCCGGAACATAATTACAAATCATTTGTAAACTGTAAATTGACCGCAAGAAGCCCAAACAGATAGATTTTATTAGACACAATAATTTCAAACCTTGCGTAACTGGTGGCAGGGAAGTCAGACGCAGGAGAGCAGAAGTAGGTAATAGCCGGAGCAGTTTAATTCCAAAACCAACGGCATCAAGAAAATAACAACTTGGGAACAAAACCTGACACGCACCAGTCAACATGTGCACAAGCACTTACAAACAAACAATACCACACAAAGACATGGGGGGAACAGAGGTTGAAATACACAACACTTAATGAGGGAATGAAAACCAGGTGTGTGGGAAAACCAGACAAAACAAATGGAAATGCTAAATGGATCGGCGATGGCTAGAAGACCGGTGACGTCGACCGCCGAACACCGCCCCGAACAAGGAGAGGAACCGACTTCGGCAGAAGTCGTGACACCTTGCTTACATGTGTTAATGATCACATATCTCTCTTATGTGTTATACTTTGGAACAGATTTCCAAAATAAAAAATGCTCAGAAAACTTGGGGGGCCAAATAAAATCACCCGCGGATCAAATTCGGCCCCCTGGCCGTCAGTTGGGGAACTCTGGCCTTCAGTGTCGGCCCACAATGCACTTTTATGAATGCCCATCCATGTGGTAGCTTACCATTTGTAAAACATGCAGTTGCATTGGCTTTATAGTCCTGATACCTGACAAAGACTAATCATTTTTGCTGTTCAAACTCTGAAAATCAGCTACCGCTAAACTTCCCCTAAAGTACATTTTTATACATTTGCCAAAATAATATAATTACTCGTCTACATAAATAAATAAAATACTTCACCAGAGACCATCACTTAGCCAGAGGATCATTAGCTTCTTTAACAAAATTGCTGCGTATTATTTCAAATCACCAGCGGGCGAGCCTATGCCTAGTTGGAAAGGCAGGCTAATTTGGGCAGCGTGCGTGGCGATTGACCTAGCTGATTATTGAGTTGCAGCTGTTGGTGACAAGGATCTGAAATAAAATTTCTTTAATAAAAATGTGAAATGTTGAGACGAGGAAGGGGAGTGGTGTGTAGCGAAGATGTAGGCGAGTCTCTCCAGAATGTACTCACCTGTCTCCCGACAATTATTGCGCATGCCTGAGCACGCATAATAGGGGGGAATTGGGAATACGTGGGACACTTTTTGCATTTCCCTCTTCTGTAACCTGTTTCGACATTTATCCAACATATTAGCCCAACACGTGATACATTTATGAAATCCTCAAGATGTTTCCTAATCACACAAAAATGACAAATGTTTATCATATTTACAGACTGCATGACACACCCATTTGTGTACGCTGAACCAAAACCATATTTTCAGTTTGCATTTGATAAACTAGGACAGCAGGTTAGATAAACTGGGACAGTCCTAATTGTACCCCAATGATAATTCCATTTTGTGTGATTAGGAAACATCTTGAGGATTTCAGAAATGTACAAAATATAAACATTAGATTGGCAACTTATTTTGATGCACCAGTTCATAGAATGCACATACATCACAATTTTTACACAGTGGATTATTTATGACAGTTTTATAGCTTTAACATCGAAACAGGGAAAAAGGCTATGTCACTGATCTATGTGCTTTGAGGGTGAGCACCCTGTTTGGAGATTGCTCTGCCACCTTCTGTCACATCAATGAAGTAATGTGATTTCTCTGCAAGGGCTTAGTAACAATAGTTTTGATTTTCAGAACAAGAAATAAACATGTCAGATTAAGCTGTCCAAGTTTATTTGATGTCCCACGTTTTCTGAATTGACCTTACCTGGCCTGTTGCAGGAAAGTGCCCATTTGGGGATATCAGATTTCTTGTCTTAAAGCTGCACTATGCAGAAATGTCTCTGTTTCCTTGTTGCTAAAATTCAAATAGTTTGCCTAATTTCTGTTTGTGACAAAACAAGAATCATTGTACCAGCTAAACCGTTGTGAAATATATGTTTTTCATAACCAAGAATATGTATTTTCAGCTGTTTGAAGCTGGTGTAGAAAACTGAAAGTTAAAGATGCAAAAACTACATTTAAGAATGGGAAGCATAGAAATAGCGCACACAGAAAATATTTACCGCTTCTTAGACTTGCTTTCAATGAAGAATGATAGATCTATAACTTACCTTTATGTGAATTTGGTGGTTGCCCAAAAAGTTACATATTGCAGCTGTAAATCACCACCACAGTAAGTCAAGTCTTTTTATTTTTTATCCATTGTGAACGATAATAGTTCCTCACAAATCATGTTTCCAGCCAACCTTTTTATGCGCGTAAAGTACCATCTTGGATTTTTTTTAAATGACATGACAGGCCCGATGGAAACAAAAAATATGTCAGTAAACTTTCCAAATGTCGACAAAACAAAATGCCCTAGACAAGGTGGGGTCTTTTTGTGTCGGTAAAATGAATTATGTGAGAAATATTGGCGGAAACTCTAGGCACAAATATTGCTATAATAACCCATCATATCGATGTAAACTTGGAGTCAAGCGATGACAGGTTGTGTGGTCCTCCCACATAGGCCGGTGAAAGTGCAAGGTGATGAGTTTGACGCTCCTTTCCAATAAATATTAAGGGTCTTATTCTTTGTGACATGATCATCGATGCTTGGCTCCCATTTGACAAATAAAAATAATTTCGCTCTTTTGTCTATAATAATCTCATCATGTAGGATATACCCGCACTGTGTCTAATCTCATCATGTAGGATATACCCGCACTGTGTCTAATCTCATCATGTAGGATATACCCGCACTGTGTCTAATCTCATCATGTAGGATATACCCGCACTGTCTAATCTCATCATGTAGGTATACCCGCACTGTGTCTAATCTCATCATGTAGGATATACCCGCACTGTGTCTAATCTCATCATGTAGGATATACCCGCACTGTGTCTAATCTCATCATGTAGGCTATATCCGCACTGTGTCTAATCTCATCATGTAGGATATATCCGCACTGTGTCTAATCTCATCATGTAGGATATACTCCGCACTGTGTCTAATCTCATCATGTAGGCATATACCCGCACTGTGTCCGATCTCATCATGTAGGATATACCCGCACGGTGTCTAATCTCATCATGTAGGATATACCCGCACTGTGTCCGTGAGCTGTTGGCTAGAGCGCACGTGCCAATACCAGAGTGGGCACACTGCTATATAACACAACATGTTTTGTGAGTAAACCATCAGTAGAGTCGAAAATGTGATGGAAATCCATTTAACTTTCTAATGTTTTATTCGGTACATGGGAATTTAACCGCAAAAGGTATTTTTATGTGCACTGTCATCAGTCTTTTATCCGAAACGATTCTGTGGTGGGAAAATGCGCTAATTTCTTTTGCCTATGTAAATTGAGCATATTTGCATGAAAATCAGTCTCCAATATATGAAGAAAAAAATGTACCCCCTCGGTAATCACCAATCCTCCATGTGAAAGAGCAAAATGTCACGCTCGCAGGATCCCAAATATCCAGTGGAAACGTCATAAAATACCTGAGAACTTTTCCTTTGCCCCAAAACAGCTGTGTCCGTCCCAAGCTCACTGGCGCAAGAAACTCTTAGGGCCCAGCTAGTTGTTGCAAGTTCGCTATAGTGACCCCGTCGGGACAGACCCAGTTGATTGATTCTATACAATGTTGTACTTGACTAGCAAATGCTCGAATCAAGACCGATAGAAAGGGAGGCAGAGTAGAGAGTTGAATGCGATTGAAAGAACCTGCATTTTCATCAGGATATTTATTAATGTTTTTATTTGTCAGCATTATTTATTTTTACTTAGTTGGCAATGAAAGTTATAGGCCTACAGCACTGTTGCATTGGCCTATAGACAATCTCTGAGTTCCATGTGCTCATTTCTTTAGCCGCAAATAGCTCACGGTGTATCAATGTGTCCATACATATGGCAGAGGCTGGTGCTCTCGCATTAGTTTAATTTTAGAATTTTATTTTTATTCATAGTATTATTAACCACGTGACAATGATTTTGAGAAACAAAACGTTATTATCGAAAGGAAACTGTTCCAACTTTATCAAGCATCGCATTATATTGGAAAATGCAGTTGGTATTTTCTTCTCGGCCATGGTCAGCTTAGAAATTGATGAATAGAGCTAAAAACTTGAAATCGCTAATTATCATGATTAGCTATTGGACTGGAAACACACATATGTAGGCCTAAAAAGTTTCTCATGACATTGTCCTAAATTTGGTCTGCCTGTAGGCTACAGAAAAGGCCACAGAGGCTATATGTTATTTCTACCATATAGGCTTGGCCGGGGTTTCCCAACCCTCTCTTCAGGCCACTCCAGACATTTTAAATTTTTGTTTTAACCCTAAACTGGAAAACCTGATTCATTTAATCAACTAATCATCAAGCCTTTGACTAATTGAATCGGGTGTGCCAGTTTAGGGTTAAAACAAAAATGTGAAACGTCTGGGGGGCCGAGGAGAGGGTTGGGAAACCCTGGACTAGCCTACATGATATATGTTAGATGACATTGACAGAGCATTGTTGGCGCAGCGTCTCCAACCGCACCATGGGGAGACGCAATGGGCATGGGCAAGATACATATTTTGCGCCCTGCCTTTGGCAAAGTGGGTACTGCTTATCATGGCCCTGCATCAGCACTTCCTTTAATAGCCCATATGCCACTGGATGGGAAGTTTTCATTGTTTTGGGGCAGAATTATGTGAGGTGTTATGTTGTTAGAGGTGTGTATTGGTCAGTTTACCTTGGATAATGGCGCCCTCGTCAATCTGCCGCCTAATGGGGGGCCTGCCCTGCACACACATTCACACACACCCTCTTTCTCTCTCTCCCCCTAGGTTATACTCCAGCCCTGTCCTGTGCACCTAACAGAGATGTAGCCGACTGTCTCGCTCTCATTCTTAACTCCATGCTGCCCACCTCTCCCCTGGTCTCCATAGCAACACTTCCTGCTTCCCCTCGTGTCACGATGGCAACGCTTCAATCTGTCAATCACTACTCCAATCACCAATCAAAAGGAGTAGCATTTGAGTCCCCTCCCCCTCTAAGGACTGACCACACCTCCTACTGCAGGCAGGACCGCCTACTCTGCGTTTCCCCCGACGACGATAATGAGTTTAACGACTCTGATTCTGAGACCTACTGAAGACACGCCTACCTTGGATATACCACCACCTCTTTGGGAGGATTTTAGGACTCCACTCTCTGAACCACTCACTCCACTACATTCTGTCCTCTCGTCCCTTACCAAGAAGAGGTTTAATACTAAAGTAAAATGAGGACTGGCGTCTTCTGGACTGGGTGGCAAGGGTGGGTAGCTCCGGTCCTCTAGGATTGGTTCTTGCTACCAAACATCTGCCCTATGACAATGAAAGGGCTGGGGCTGTACGTATGGAGAGAGCAGAGGGACAATCCTAGCGAAACGGACCAACAGACTTTACATCTCTAATTTCTTCTGCATCTCCAGATCTCTTCCTTTAGGGATTTTCTTCTAGCCTGGGTACCAGTCTGTTCTAGCCTGGGTACCAATGTGTTTAGTGAATATTCCACTACTTGTATTCTTTTATTCATATGCCAAAGCTGTTTAGCATGACAGGAGTGGAATGATAGCTAAACGGACTAGTACCCAGACTAGTTTTATTCTAGTTAAGTTTAATTTATTATAATGGACAAACAGAGACAGAACTTATCACTGTTCACCTAATGCGGCGTCAATGCTGAATCGAGTCACTGAATCTCACAGAAGAGTTATGTTACTAGTTACTACTGTCTGATTCATAGAGTTGATTCCTCCAGGAGAGGAGTTAGTAAGGCCTCAGTCACTAAGGTACCGTCAGTCTTAACACTTCACACCCTGAATGTTTCTACACTGTACCTGAGAAAGGAAACGTAAGTGTGCATGTGTGAAATGTTGCCTTTTCCAGGGGAGAGAAGTCTAAAGACAAAATATGGTGCAATGTTCTTAATAATGACTGATAATGAATAAAACAATGATTGATTATTTTGAAATGCTTGAGTACTCCAAATGATGGTGGGAATAGATGAAGCACATGTATGCACTACGTAAGGAATAGAGGGTGCGTCCCAATCTCTCCTTCTGAAGTGTGCACTTGTTCACTTTCCTTCAACAATTTGTAAGGAAATGCCTAAACCAAGCCAATGCTTTTAGTAGTGCACACTTCAGGACCAAGGGTGTCATGTAGAGCACTAGGTGGCATTATGTATTCAACTATATTATAGGGAACGGTCATGATGGATTCAACTATATTTTAGGGGAGCGGTCATGATGGATTCAACTATATTATAGGGAACGGTCATTGATGTCAACTATATTTTTAGGGAGCGGTCATGATCGGATTCAACTATATTATAGGGAACGGTCATGATGGATTCAACTATATTATAGGGAACGGTCATGATGGATTCAACATATTATAGGGAACTGGTCATGATGGGATTCAACTATATTATGGGAACGGTCATGATGGATTCAACTATATTATAGGGAACGGTCATGATGGATTCAACTATATTATAGGGAACGGTCATGATGGATTCAACTATATTTTAGGGAACGGTCATGATGGATTCAACTATATTATAGGGAACGTTCATGATGGATTCAACTATATTATAGGGAACGGTCATGATGGATCAACTATTTTGGGAAGTCGAGGCAACTATATTATAGGAAGGTCATGATGGATTCAACTATATTATAGGGAACGGTCATGATGGATTCAACTATTATTTTAGGGAACAGGTCCATGATGGATTCACTACATTTGAAGTCAGAAGTTTACATACACTTAGGTTGGAGTCATTAACTGTTTTTCAAACCACTCACAAATTTCTGTTAACAAACTATAGCTTTGGCAAGTCGGTTAGGACATCTACTTTGTGCATGACACGTAATTTGACACAATAGAATTCACTGTGTCACTATTCATTTTGGTCAGAAGTTTACATACACTAAGTTGACTGTGCCTTTATTTGAGTCATTGGAGGTGTTCCTGTGGATGTATTTCAAGGCCTACCTTCAAACTAATTGCCTCTGCTTGACATGGGAAAATCAGAAGAATCGCTAAGACCTCAGATAAAAATGTAGACCACAAGTCTGGTTCATCCTTGGAGAAATTTCCAAAACGCCTGATGGTACCACATTCATCTGTACAAACAATAGTACGCAAGTACAAACACCATGGGACCACGCAGGAAGGAGACGCGTTCTGTCTCCTGGAGAACATTTATTTACTTTATTTTTTCTCTCGCAGACTCACACACACGCCGTAGAGACATGCGGTCACCAGTCCGACGGACTATCCTGAGTGTTCCATGGTCATTCGACCAGCTGTGATCTTCTCGATTCAGTTGGGTCGATCTACAACCATGCCGCTACCTAGCAACAACGGGTAAACGTAACTCGTTCCGTACTTCCCCTCCAACCGGAAGTCCACTCTAGACTCTGCTCCCTCCACTCCCTTTCCACAGGAGCTGACCTCCGACCCGCGCACCGGAACAACACACCTGGAGGAGGAGGAGTTAATCATTAATGCCATGAGCCAACTATTGAAAAATCTGTCGGTGCCCTTGAGCAAGGCACTTAACTGGCCTCCTGTAAGTCGCTCTGGATAAGAACATCTGCTTAAATTACTAAATGTAAATGTAAGATCACAGCTGCAGAATTAATTTAAAACAACATTGCATGTATACATAAACACAGGATCCCTACCAGTTCAAAATGTAAGTTGTAATCAGTGGTTGGGGTCATTCAATTCAGAAAGTAAACAAAATTCCAATTCTACATTTCCTCATTAAGAAGCATTGAAGAGATTTGGAATTTGATTTCAGTGTACTTCCTGAATTGACTGAAATTTAAATGGAATTGACCCTAACCTGGTTGTAATGCATGCATGTAATGCAAATGTTTCTCCCTACCTGCAAGTGTGAAGCGTCCGGCATTGAAAGGGGGAGGGAGTGGAGAGAGGGAAGGAACTGCGGCAGAGGGAGGTTCACCCACTCCTGTCTCCCCTGCCCCTTTGCCTCACCCTTTCCTCCTGTCTCCCCCTGCCTCTTTGCCTGCTTCTGTGTTGCCAGCCAGTCACTGTCGTACAGGTATCCTCAACACCACGCAGCTTCCCCTCCTCTGGCTTCCCAGGTGGTGGAAGGCGTGGGTGATAGATGGAAGTACTAGGGGTGAAGATGCCGCTGCCCGTCATGCCTGAGGTTAGCCCCAGCCAGAGAGTGACGTTAGCTCCCAGACTGACCGCTCTTGGATCTGAACCGCTGTTAGTAGAGGAAGCAGATTCATCCAGGCCGTGGGGAAGATCATCTGTCTGATACCCTGAGAGAGGGAAGACAAACATTAAGACTTTTGATGAATTCATTTGCATCCATAATGTGTATCTTCTCCAGTAGTCTGGACAGTAGGTCGGTGAAACAGGATGTCAAAGCAGGTGAACACTCCAAACTGTCCGGCGAACGGCGTGTCAAAGGTCACCACCTCTAGTCTGGGCGGGGTATCGAATTCCTTTTCGAAGAACAGGTTTTGTTTGTGGTAGCGAGCCACCAGGGAACCATCAGAAAACCAAATGTATTTTCATCTATATAACCCAAATCCTTTTGTAAAAGTAATACAATTATTATGCAAATAAAATAAAGTCCTATAGAGAATGGATGCTGGTAGGGTGCGCTTAGGATGAAAAGCAAAAACATAATTCCAAGTCCCTCCTGTATAACTAAAAAGCTTTTGGAAATCAATGCAAATCAATTCCCCTATTCCAAGAGAACCTCTGGAGGTTTAGAGTACCTGTAGTGCTCCCTGTACAATGCATTATTGTTACTTTCCCCAGTTTCTGTGTTGTATCTGTGTTGTAGTTTGTATTTGAGTGTGTGTGTTTCAGGAGATGGCTTCCTGAATTTTCCCCAAGCAGCTGATTGGTCAGCCCCATTGATGATTGGAGCTGAACCCGCCCCCTCGTCAAGTTACAGCTGTACCCGATTAGACTCTTCTGAAGCTATATAAAAGCCAGTGTTCTGTTTAGAAGGGAGATCATTGCTGAGAGATGATTGCGGAGAGATTGATTGTAATATCCTGAGATGATTGCTGAGAGAGAAGGCTGATGGCTGTGGTTTATTACCTGCGTTAGTTGTTGCTGGGAGCAGCTTTGGTATGTTCTGTGTTAGTTTGTTGCTCAGTCAAATAGAGCTTATTTGATGTCCTGTGTTTCTCAGTTTGTTTGTGAAATTGTTTAATATTCTGTTTCATTTGTTCCCAGGGGGGAAGGGGAAGGCACCTAGGGAGTGCTTAGGCAAGAGGCCCGCGGGCATACATATACCCGTAGTATATTCACTGTCTAGGCACACTAGGTAAGACCTGGGCGGGCCACCCCCTGTATTTTGGTTAGGGCACCAGGTGGTGCTAAATTAGGTAAGTAGTGGGTAGGCAGGTAAGATAGGAGAGGGGGCTTTGACATTTACTTTCTTTGCTTTGGTTCCGTCCAGACCCTTTTCCCCATATTACCGTGTGAAGGAATAAATTCCTAGTAAACGGTAAATTCTCTGCCTTTTGTCATCCTTACTCGCACCTACAGTCCCATACCTCTTTCACTTCACGGGGAGTTGAGTTGTAGCAGTTTCCCTCTTCTTAGAGGCGTGCGTAACAATTATAACAATTATTTTCTCACAGGATCAAGAAACGTGTTTAAAAGTGAAACAACCCATTTACCACCAACCTGAAGACTACATCAGTGTTGAACTGCCAGCGCCCGTCGGGGGGGCAGGTGGGGTGAGAGGTCAGAGGGCAGGGCTGGAGGTCAGGCATGTTGGCCACCAGGTATAGTTGGTGACGTCGAGCCATGCAGCTCAAACTCTGGAGGACCTGAGAGAGAACAGGGCAGAACACACATTAACATTGATGACATTAGACATGGATCCACAGTGGTAAGTAAAGGTGTGTGCACGTGCGTGCGTATACCTCAGTGTTATTGTGTCTGTCAGGCTGTGTACAGGGGTTCCAGTCCTCCGTCAGTGGGTCAGGGATGGTCTCTAGGTAACCAGAGATGGACAGACGACTGAAGTTGAACCCATGGATACCGTCCTCTGGAAATACTATGATCTGAGCCCCCTGGAAGAGAGAGTCAGAGAGAGTGTCTATGTTTGCTTTGGCAATGTATAACACTTTCCATGCCAATTAATCCTTTTGAATTAGAAAGACAGACAAAGAGAGAGAGAGGGATGTGGAGGTTGTTTCTGAAGGATGTACCTACCTGTTCCGCTGGCCGCGCGGCCTGCTCCTCTTGGTCCTTCAGGTTCCTCATGTGCTCGAGCGTCGCGGCTAGGGACAGAGGCACGTGCGGCTCTGGGTTCAGAATCACCTGATGCTCGTAGACTGCAGCCACGTAAGATGGACCGGGAGTCCCCTCTGTCCTGTCCCCAGCCCGGGTTAAAGTTACCGGGGACATATGGAGAACAGCAACCACCACTGCCAGGAGGACATGGAGGAATGACCAGTGCCCAGGAACTTCTGACTTATTATAGATTGAGGACCAATGAGTACGAGTTCAACGATTCGTTGAACAAATATACTGAAAAAAATATGCAACAACTTCAAAAATTTTACTGAGTTACAGTTCATAGAAGGAAATCAGTCAATGAAAATAAATAAATTAGGCCCTAATCTATGGATTTCACATGACGAGAAAGAGGTGCTGCCATAGTAGGGCATAGGTTCACCCACTTGGGAGCCAGGTCCACCCACTGGGAAGCCAGGCCCAGCCAATCAGAATGATTTTCCCCCCACAAAAAGGGCATTATTACAGACAGAAATACACCTCAGAATCCCCCTCAGCACCCCCCCCTTCAGACAATCCAGCAGGTGAAGAAGCCAGGTGTGGAGGTCCTGGGCTGGTGTGGTTACACATGGTCTGCAGTTGTGAGGCCGGTTGGATGTACTGCCAAATTCTCTAAAACAATGTTGGCTGGTCTTGAGGGCGTGTTATCCTGTGTCAGCCCATGCAGTACTGCAGCATGACATCTACGGGGCAGCAGCTCACTATAAATAACATGGAGATAGTTAGAGGATGCAACATTGTATCTGCCCATTATGGCGTCTGTGAGCGCATGATGTGGAGGTGACTAGTATGGGCTATCTCCCTGAAGTTCCTTTTAGGTTCACTCACGCATGGGTACAGCTAGAGGTGCAGTTGTTAGCTAGCAAGAAATGTGAATCACTTTGCTAGATCGCTATGCTGCACTTGAAGGACTTATTCACAGTTAGCACATATCTTAGTTGTCAATAAAATGTATTTGGCATCACTCAAATGGTAGGGAGGGCAGGCAGGCATGTTCCCATTCAGTTGTCAAAACGTGGGTTGGGACCAATGATGTGTATACACCCTGGATGACTGACAGGGGGCGCTGTATTGATGCCACCACGCTTCAATACAGCTTGAATTAGAAAAACCGAGACAAAGAGAGGGATGTGGAGGTTGACTATAATAAGTCAGAAGTTCCTGGGCACTGGTCATTCCGCCATGTCCCTCCGTGTCCTCCTGGCAGTGGTGGTTGCTGTTCTCTACCACGCTGTATTGAAGCCATCTTGGCACTCCTCAATTGTAAAAAATATTTTGGATGCTATAAAAACAGTAGTGTTGCGTGGGTAAAATCACTGGGGAAGCCATACCAGACATTTTTTTTATATTACAACCTACTGTACGTGTTGTGATAATTGTGAAGTTCACCTGTGGTAAATTCAATTGATTGGACATGATTTGGAAAGGCAAACACCTGTCTATATAAGGTCCCACAATTGACAGTGCATGTCAGAACAGAAACCAAGGAATTGTCTGTAGAGCTCCAAGACAGGATTGTGTCGAGGCACAGATCTGGGGAAGGGTACCAAAACATTTCTAAAGCATTGAAGGTCCCCAAGAACACACATGATTCTTAAATGGAAGAAGTTTGGAACCACCAAGACTCTTCCTAGAGCTGGCTGCCCAGCCAAACTGAGACGTCAGAGAAGGGCCTTGGTCATGGAGGTGATCAAGAACCCGATGGTCACTCAGACAGAACTCCAGAGTTCCTCTGTGGAGATGGGAGAAACTTCCAGGACAACCATCTCTGCAGCATTCCATCAATCAGACCTTTATGGTAGAGTGGCCAGACGGAAGCCACTCCTCAGTAAAAGGCAGATGACAAACAATTTAATCAATTTTAGAATAAGACTGTAACGTAACAAAATGTGGGAAAAGTCAAGGTGTCTGAATACTTAACGAATGCACTGTATCTGTTACCATTCCACGTTTTCTACACCAGTTGTTACCACGAGCCCGTTCTCCCCAATTAAAGTGCCACCAACCTCCTGTGTTTTGGTGTAACAGTAGCATTATAGACCTACTATAATATGGTATTATATTCGGTTGTGTTATGTCGCTTAAGCATGATGATGTGGTTGTTACTGACAAGAAGCACATGGCTGAGCTCTTTAATCACCACTTCATTAAGTCAGGATTCCTATTTGACCCAGCCATGCCTCCTTGCCCGTACAACATTTACTCATCTCCCACCCCTTCTAATGTGACTAGCCCCGACGCTCCTCCCTCTTTTCCCCCTGCCCCGCTACAAAGTTTCTCCCTGCAGGCGGTCACTGAATCCGAGGTGCTAAAGGAGCTCCTTAAACGTGACCCCAAAAAACCATCTGGGTCATATGGTTTAGACCATATGGTTTAGAAATCTGTATACTTGCACTTTGATTTAGCTTTTCCAGTATTAGTAGCCATATTATAAGTTAGACATTTGCAAAACACCCAGTTTTCATAACTTCATAACTCTCCATATTTTTATAATTTTTGTCCAAAAGGAAAAGGCTTGCTGTTGCACAAGGTTACCAGCTACATTTTGCGACAGACACGGGCTCATTGGCTATCTACCTAGCTTTGTTTGACCCAGATTGGAGCTTACAGTCGATCAAGTGAAGACCGCTCGTGTCATCGGCGTACCATGAAGGCGTCGCTCTCTGACCAAATTTGGTGTCCTATAGGATATACTACACCCCTAATAATAAAGTGAAGTCTGGTTATGTTGTAGGATCTCTGAGGAATGAATACGAACATGATTTGACTGTTTGAAACAACGTTTAGGGTTATATTTTCATAGATTCCTTTCTTTGCAAATTGAACGAGTGGAAATTGATCAGAAATACAGTGTAGACATTGTTAATGTTATAAATGACTATTGTAGCTGGAAACAGCTGATTTTTAATGGAATATCTACATAGGTGTACAGAGGCCCATTATCAGCAACCATCACTCCTGTGTTCCAATGGCACGTTGTGTTAGCTAATCCAAGTTTATCATTTTAAAAGGCTAATTGATCATTAGAAAACCCTTTTGCAATTATGTTAGCACAGCTGAAAACTGTTGTTCTGATAAAAGAAGCAATAAACTGGCCTTCTTTTCACTAGTTGAGTATCTGGAGCATCAGCATTTGTGGATTCGATTACAGGCTCAAAATGGCCAGAAACAAATACATTTCTTCTGAAACCCGTCAGTCTATTCTTGTTCTGAGAAATTAAGGCTATTCCATGCGAGAAATTGCCAAGAAACTGAAGATCTTGTACAACGCTGTGTACTACTCCCTTCACAGAACAGTGTAAACTGGCTCTAATTAGAATAGAAAGAGGAGTGGGAGGCCCCAGTGCACAACTGAGCAAGAGGACAAGTACATTAGAGTGTCTAGTTTGAGAAACAGACGCCTCACAAGTCCTCAACTGGCAGCTTCATTAAATAGTACCAGCAAAACACCGCAAAACAATCCAGCTACAATAGTCATTTTCAACATTAACAATGTCTACACTACATTTCTGATCAATTTGATGTTATTTTAATGGACAAAAAAATGCATTTCTAAGTGACCCCAAACTTTTGAACGGTAGTGTATGTGTGTACACATAGACGTACGTAAGTGTTGTAAGAAGTATTGAGAGAAATTAATAGTATAATGGGTTACTAGATTTGATAAAGTAACAATGTATGAATGTCTAATGGGTACTAGAGTTTAACTTGCTAGGTAGAGACTTATTGTGGGCAGAGCACGCCATCTATTTTTTATTTATTTTACCTTTATTTAACTAGGCAAGTCAGTTAAGAACAAATTCTTATTTTCAATGACGGCCTTGGAACAGTGGGTTAACTGCCTTGTTCAGGGTCAGAATGACAGATTATTACCTTGTCAGCTCGGGGATTTGATCTTGCAACAAGTCCAATGCTCTAACCACTAGGCTACCTGCCACCCCATCTATAGGGGACTGATAGACAGTGCCAGCCCATCTATAGGGGACTGATAGACAGTGCCAGCCCATCTATAGGGGACTAATAGACAGTGCCACCCATCTATAGGGGACTGATAGACAGTGCCAGCCCATCTATAGGGGACTGATAGACAGTGCCAGCCATCTATAGGGACTAATAGACAGTGCCAGCCCATCTATAGGGGACTAATAGACAGTGCCAGCCCATCTATAGGGGATGATAGACAGTGCCAGCCCATCTATAGGGGACTGATAGACAGTGCCAGCCCATCTATAGGGGACTATAGACAAGTGCCAGCCATCTATAGGGGACTGATAGACAGTGCCAGCCCATCTATAGGGGACTAATAGACAGTGCCAGCCCATCTATAGGGGACTAATAGACAGTGCCAGCCCAGTTATAGTGAAAGTTGATCACAGAAATGTTTTCTCTTCCCTTCTGAATTGACCGGTGCATTTTATACATTTGCACATTACATGTTCATCTTAAAAATAGTAGACATTTAATAAGTGTGAAGTAGAAAGTGAATATTCAACAGAAATTGATAATAAATATTAAGAGTAGCATTGTTAGGGTAGACTAAAATGAAAACAATGCCTTCCAATATGGAAAAAGTTATCATGTTTGTTTTGTTTTAAACCATACAATAGGGGTGAAAGCAGAACATTGTATGAGAGTGATCCGTGTGTATTAGCAGTAGTGATTGAGAGGGTCTTGAGTCCTAGTTGAAGGAAACATATGGAGAGTAGTGAACTTAACAAAGTGAATGGTAATATTAGTGGCTTTCAGATAGCACTCTAATAATGCAATGTCTTTGTAACTTGAATAAGTAAATGTTTTAATACAAGGTCACATGATGAACAGAGGGATTGAGCATTGTTTGGGTTAGAGAAGTTTCCTGTAGACAAATAGATAGCCGCCAGTACTCAATGAACTCAAACAGGCTGTAAAGGACACAGTGTGAACATTTGGGACAGAGGTATGAATAATTAAGAGATGTTTTTGACCATTTGCCATTATTATTACTCAAATCTATAGTTTGGGTAGCACCAGGGATTTAAGCAAGAAGGTATTGTCATCTAAAACAATATGTTTCCATTACGTGGAACTGTGTCCAGAATTGAAGTAGATCCAAGTAAATGTTTTTTGTACCGAATATTGAGCTGATAAGCTAGCCTGCACAGAATTTTCTAGCAGATTTATTAAACAGCAGATTTTATATTTTGACTAGTTGATGTCACAAGATCATATGTCAATGCAACAGGTAAAATTGATAAGATTACAAGAGAGGGGCTCTGGGATTGTTTACTTTAGAAGGTGCCTATTCCACTTGACGGGACACCGTATCATCTGATCAAATCAAATGTTATTTGTCACATGCGCCAAATACAACAGGTGTAGACTTTACCGTGAAATGCTTACTTACAAGCCCTTAAGAAAATATTTACAAAAAATAAAAAGTTTAAATAATAATAAAGTAACACAATAAAATAATTATAACGAGGCTATATGCAGGGGGTACCGGTACCGAGTCCATATGAGGGGGCACAGGTTAGGCGAGGTAATTTGTACATGTAGGTATTGTTAAAGTGATCATGCATAGATAATAAACAACGAGTAGCAGCATTATAAAAACAAGGGGGGGGGGGGTGTAAATGTAAACAGTCCGAGTGGCCATTTGATTAATTGTTCAGCAATCTTATGGCTTGAGGAAGAAGCTGTTAAGGAGCCTTTTGGTCCTAGACTTTGGCACTCCGTTGATGCACTTATTGATGAAGCCGGTGACTGAGGTGGTATACTCCTCAATGTCATTGGATGAATCATGGAACATATTCCAGTCTGTGCTAGCAATGCTAGCATCTGCGTCATCTGACTACTTCCATATTGAGCGAGGCACTGGTACTCCCTGCTTTAGTTTTTGCTTGTAAGCAGGACTATGGGATACAAGTAAGTTAATTTCACTGCGCTACGGATCCCTTTTACGGGATCACTTTCCTAAACAACCGCTAGAATTGCAGGGCGCCAAATGCATAAAATATTTATAATCATGCAATCACAAGTGAAATATACCAAAACACAGCTTAGCTTGTTGTTAATCCACCTATCGTGTCAGATTTTGAACATATGCTTTACAGCTAAAGAAATTTAAGCTTTTGTGAGTGTATCAATCAATGCTACAACAGCTAGCCCCAAATTAGCATGGTCACGAAAGTCAGAAAAGCAATAAAATTAATCGCTTACCTTTGATAATCTTCGGATGTTTCCACTCACGAGACTCCCAGTTACACAACAAATGTTCTTTTTGTTCGATAAATATTACTTTTATCACAAAAAAACGCATTGGGTTGCGCATTATGTTTAGAAAACCAAAGCCTTGTTCCGTTCGACAAATTCCAAAAAGTATCCGTAATGGTCGTAGAAACATGTCAAATGTTTTTTATAATCAATCCTCAGGTTGTTTTTAACAAACGTAATCGATCATATTTAAACCGGACCATAACCTATTCTTTAAGAGAGAAAAGGAAAATGGGGAGCCCCTCTCTCGCGCGCAGGACCTATTCAGAGGACACCTGAATACTTTTGAAACATCTCGCTCACTTTTCAAAATAAAAGCCTGAAACTATGTCTAAAGCCTGGTCACAGCCTGAGGAAGCCATTGGAAAATGAATCTGGTTGATACCCCTTTAAATGGAGGATAGACGGGCCAGGAAACACAGATTTATTTTTAAATATATCACGTCCGGGTTAGATTTTCTCAGGTTTTCGCCTGCAGAATAAGTATTGTTATACTCACAGACAATATTTTGACAGTTTTGGAAACTTTGGAGTGTTTTCTATCCTAATCTGTAAAAATATGCATATTCTACGATCTGGGCCAAAGAAAATGTCAGTTTACCTTGGAACATTATTTTAACTTTTTATGAATAGGGGGCGCTGTTTTCACTTTGGAAAAAATCGTGCCCAAATTAAATGGCCTCGTACTCTGTTCTAGATCATACAATATGCATATATATTTTACTATTGGATAGAAAACACTCAGAAGTTTCTAAAACGGTTTGAATTATATCTGTGAGTAAAACAGAACTCATTTGGCAGCAAACTTCCATACAGGAAGTGAAAAATCTGAAAACGAGGCTCTGTTCAAGGCCTGCCTATTCAACTGGCTTTTATTTATCGATATGTATGCACTTCATACGCCTTCCACTAGATGTCAACAGGCAGTAGAAGGTTGAATGGGGTGTCTAGCTTGATGTGAGGCCGAATAAGAGCTTTTGGAGTTACAGGTCCGGTATTTTGTTTGTTTTCGACGGCGCGTGGGGACCTCGACATTGTCTTCTGAAAAGCGTTCGGTATAACGGCGAATTGCTCCGGCTCTGATTTTATTTGATACATATGAGAGAACATCATAAAGTAGGATTTTTCAACCGAGTTTATTCAACGTTTATTGGACTTTGGAATTTCCGTTCTTTGGCCAAGAGATGAAGGGCATTTCCGCCACAATGCTAGCCAAGGTTGCTAATTCGACAGAAGAAATGGACATTCTAAAACAAACAACGATTTATTCTGGAAATAGGACTCCTTGCACAACATTCTGATGGAAGCTCAGCAAAAGTAAGACACAATTTATGATGTGATTCGTATTTCTGTGTAATATGTTGACTCCAACTCGGCGGAGAATAGGTGAGCGCTGTCTCACAATAATGCATTTTGTATGTTGTAGTAAAGTTATTTTTAAAAAATCTAACACAGCGTTGCATTAAGAACCAGTGTATCTTTCATTTGCTGTACAACATGTATTTTGTAGTAAAGTTTATGATGAGTTCTTGATTAGATTAGGTGCTGTCCAAAATATCTCCGAGATTTGGTGAATTGTTGCTACGTATTCACAATGTATAACCACGATTTGCAGCTCTAAATATGCACATTTTCGAACAAAACATAAATGTATTGTATAACATGATTTATAAGACTGTCATCTGATGAAGTTGTTCAAGGTTAGTGATTAATTTATCTCTATTTTGTCGTTTTGTGAAAGCTATTTTGGCGGGGAGTAAATGGCATTGTGTGTTGGCGTATTGTAGGAGCTAATAGAAATATATTATTGTGTTTTCGTGTTAAACACTTAAAATCAGAAATATGGCTGGATTCACAAGATGTTTCTTTCATTGCTGTACACCATGCATTTTTCATAAATGTTTTATGATGAGTATTTATGTGTTTTCACGTGTGCTGCTGCTGTAATATTCTTGGTGCTTGGTGCTATTGGGATTGGATGAGCGTGTCGCAATGTTAAAACCAGTATTTTTGTAGCTCTAAATATGAACACATTTTCGAACAAAACATAAATGTATTGTATAACATGATGTTATAAGACTGTCATCTGATGAAGTTGTTCAAGGTTAGTGATTAATTATATCTCTATTTGTGGGTTTTGTGAAAGCTACCTATGCGGTGGAAACATGGTGAAAATATGCCGTTGTGTGTTTGGCTATTGTGGTTAGCTAATATAAATACATATTGTGTTTTCGCTGTAAAACATTTTAAAAATCGGAAATGATGGCTGGATTCACAAGATGTTTATCTTTCATTTGCTGTATTGGACTTGTGATTTCATGAAAATTATATTATATGATATCCCTGTCCCGTTAGGCTAGGCTATGCTAGTCAGCTTTTTTGACGAGGATGCTCCCGGATCCGGGATGGGTATTAAGTAAAGGTTATGAAAAAAAAAAAATCTGACCCCTAGCGCTAAAGAGGTTAAAACTCGTTTGAAGTTTACATACACTTAGGTTGGAGTCATTAAAACTCATTTTCAACCACTCTGTTTTTCTTTTCTTTATATTTTGTTATTCTGACCTTTCAGCACACTGGCCATGTTATTGTACTAACATTCATTTCTGATTACTATGATTACTATGACTATGATTACTATGATTACTATGACTATGATTACTATGATTACTATGACTATGATTACTATGACTATGCCTAATTCACATACTCTAGGCTCCACATGCTTTAGCAGCTGGAACATGAAAGAAATTAACCAGGTGGTCAAGCTTAGCCAAGTGTATGCTCATCTTAAGTCCAGTCATCGTTTTTCTCCAAGAGACCTATCTCCGGTCCAGCGACCATGATATACTAAAGAGAGGATGTGTAGACCAAATATTTCACTCCAACTTTGGCGCTAAGGCGGCAGGTAGCCTAGTGGTTAGAGCGTTGGTCCAGTAACCGTAAAGGTAGCTAGATTGAGTCCCCGAGCTGACAAGGTAAAAATCTGTCGTTCTGCCCCTGAACAAGGCAGTTAACCCACTGTTCCTAAGCCGTCATTGTAAATTAGAATTTGTTCTTAACTGACTTGCCTAGTTAAATTTAAAAAAAAATAAGGCCAGAGGGGCAACCATCCTTATCAGAAAAGGCACCCTGTTTGTCTCCTCCAAAATAATTTCAGATATTAATGGCAGATATATCATAGTGTTGGAGAAACTGTTTAGCACACAGGTTATTATAACGCAAAATTTTTCTCTGACCTCATCGCAACACTTCCTGACCTTAACTCTCATCATTTGATATTGGGCGGAGATTTCAATTGTGTATTACATCCAAGTCTAGACAGATCCAGACCGAAGCCCAACAATGTCATTTCTAAATCAGGTTCAGTGATCAACTCATTTCTAGAATCCTTTAATTTGTCTGATCTATGGAGGAGGAGCTATCCCACTGCTAAACAACACTCCTTTTTTCTCCAGTCCACCGCTCATAATCTAGTATTGACTTTTTCCTGCTGGACAATAGAATTCTTCCTTTTGTAACTAATAGCCAATATCACAGCATCATTCTCTCAGACCGTAGCCCTGTCCAGATAGATATCCGCTTTCCGGACAGTACTGTGTCACAACACGCGTGGCGACTTGACCCACTACTACTATCCTGTAGTGCCTTTAAAAAATACATATCAACTCACATTAATGTCTATCTACAGATCAACTTCACCCCTGACGTGTCTCACTGTGTGGGAGTCGTTAAAACTTCAAATGATTTCATACACAGAGTATGACAACAAACAGCACACCAAACTCTTATCGGAGCAATCTCAACTCATTCTAGATGTGGACAACAGATATGCCTCTTCTCCAACTCCTGAACTCTACAAAGAGAGACTGCTACACCAATCGGAATTTGACAATCTTTCCACCAAACAAACGGAGAAGCTTCTGTTTAAGTCGAGGCAAAAATTCTCTGAACACGGAGAGAAAGATGACAAGTTGTTATCTCACCAGCTTGGACAGTCCGCTGCTAGCAGCACCATACCTGAAGTCTGTTTTGCAGCGGATTTAACTTCACCAATACCAAAGAAATCAACAACCAATTTAAGCAATTCTATTCTGCTCTTTACTCGTCAGAGGCTCATCCTGACACATCTTGTATGCATGCATTTCTAGACACTCTGGACATCCCCTGCCTCAATTCAGATGAACAAACCAACATGGATGCCATGGTTGTAAAGTCATCTCAAATAAAACTGTGAAGGACCTCGGTGTTACTCTGGACCCTGATCTCTCTTTTGACGAACATATCAAGACTGTTTCAAGGACAGCTTTTTTCCATCTACGTAACATTGCAAAAATCAAACTTTCTGTCCAAAAATGATGCAGAAAAATTAATCCATGCTTTTGTTACTTCTAGGTTAGACTACTGCAATGCTCTACTTTCCGGCTACCCGGGTAAAGCACTAAATAAACTTCAGTTAGTGCTAAATATAGAATCCTGACTAGAACCAAAAAATTTGATCATATTACTCCAGTGCTAGCCTCCCTACACTGGCTTCCTGTTAAGGCAAGGGCTGATTTCAAGGTTTTACTGCTAACCTACAAAGCATTACATGGGCTTGCTCCTACCTATCTTTCCGATTTGGTCCTGCCGTACATACGGTCACAATACGCAGGCCTCCTAATTGTCCCTAGAATTTCTAAGCAAACAGCTGGAGGCAGGGCTTTCTCCTATAGAGCTCCATTTTTATGGAATGGTCTGCCTACCCATGTAAGAGATGCAGACTCGGTCTCAACTTTTAAGTCTTTACTGAAGACTCATCTCTTCAGTGGGTCATATGATTGAGTGTAGTCTGGCCCAGGAGTGTGAAGGTGAARGGAAAGGCTCTGGAGCAACGAACCGCCCTTGCTGTCTCTGCCTGGCCGGTTCCCCCCTCTCTCCACTGGGATTCTCTGCCTCTAACCCTATTACAGGGGCTGAGACACTGGCGTACTGGTGCTCTTCCATGCCATCCCTAGGAGGGGTGCGTCACTTGAGTGGGTTGAGTCACTGACGTGATCTTCCCCCCTTGGGTTGTGCCGTGGCGGAGATCTTTGTGGGCTATACTCGGKCTTGTCTCAGGATGGTAAGTTGGTGGTTGAAGATATCCCTCTAGTSGTGTGGGGGCTGTGCTTTGGCAAAGTGGGTGGGGTTATATCCTTCCTGTTTGGCCCTGTCCGGGGTATCATCGGATGGGGCCACAGTGTCTCCTGACCCCTCCTGTCTCAGCCTCCAATATTTATGCTGCAGTAGTTTATGTGTCGGGGGGCTAGGGTCAGTTTGTTATATCTGGAGTACTTCTCCTGTCTTATCCGGTGTCCTGTGTGAATTTAAGTATGCTCTCTCTAATTCTCTTTCTCTCTTTCTTTCTCTCTCTCGGAGGACCTGAGCCCTAGGACCATGCCTCAGGACTACCTGGCATGATGACTCCTTGCTGTCCCCAGTCCACCTGGCCGTGCTGCTGCTCCAGTTTCAACTGTTCTGCCTGCGGCTATGGAACCCTGACCTGTTCACCGGACGTGCTACCTGTCCCAGACCTGCTGTTTTCAACTCTCTAGAGACAGCAGGAACAGTAGAGATACTCTTAATGATCGGCTATGAAAAGCCAACTGACATTTACTCCTGAGGTGCTGACTTGCTGCACCCTCGACAACTACTGTGATTATTATTATTTGACCATGCTGGTCATTTATGAACATTTGAACATCTTGGCCATGTTCTGTTATAATCTCCACCCGGCACAGCCAGAAGAGGACTGGCCACCCCTCATAGCCTGGTTCCTTCCTAGGTTTTGTCCTTTCTAGGGAGTTTTTCCTAGCCACCGTGCTTCTACACCTGCATTGCTTGCCTGTTTGGTGTTTTAGGCTGGGTTTCTGTACAGCACTTTGAGATATCAGCTGATGTAAGAAGGGCTATATAAATACATTTGATTTGATTTGATTTGACATGAAACAAGATTTTGGGACATTCTCTGGTTATAAGTTAAAACTAACAAAAAGTGTGCTCCTCCCCATTAATCAGTTAGCAGAAGGAATTGGGTATGCCAATTTCCCATTTAAGGTGGAGCATCAGGTCTTTACTTATTTGGGGATAAAGGTCACATGCTCATTTAAGGCTCTGTTTAAACATAACTTCAAAACAGTCCTGGAGCGCACCAAGCAGGATTTCATAAGGTGGTCGTCTCTTCCCATTTCATTAACAGGTTGCATTAATTATGTTAAGATGACTGTACTACCTAGGTTTTTGTACTTATTCCAAACTATTCCCATTTTTCTGACAAAGTTGATGTTCAAACAACTGGACAGCTGCATTTCCAACTTCATTTGGAATAAGTCGAATCCAAAAATGAGAAAGGTATATCTAGAGAGACCTAAGCCTGCAGACGGGCTGGCCTTCCCAATTTTTTACACTATTACTGGTCAGCAAATATATCTAAATGTGTTTATTGGGTTTCTACACTAGAAAACAAGGTCGGCCCAACTTGGGCTATCATAGAGTTACAGTCAAGCCTTCCAACTTCTCCGGTCTCGCTCCTGTGCTCCCCACTGCCCATTAATTAACATTGACACCCATGTTTTGAATCCCATTGTTAAGAACTCCCTTAAAATCTGGTCCCTATTCCGAAGTCACTTTAGCCTTAAACAAGCAAGCGGCTTCTCTCCATTAACATCTAATCATCTTTTCCCAGCATCACAGATTGACACGGCATTCCAGTTCTGGCATAGGAATGGTCCGTTTTTTTGTGACATATTTGTTGATAACACATTCGTCTCATTCGATACTCTGGGGGTTGACCATAATATTCACAATACCCACTTTTTTAGATACCTGCAAACTCGCAGCTTTGCCCAAAAACATTTCCCTTCATTTCCACTCGAGCCCACTAAGTGTTCAGTCGAGTGGTGCTTAGATCTTAACCCTTATCTGAAGGGCACAATCTTCCGACTATACGACATAATACGGAACATTAATCTGTCTTCCTTTGCAAATACAAAATCTGCATGGGAGCAAGACATAGGTGGCGAGCTACCCGATGATATATGGCAACAAAGTATTGAGTGTATTCACACATCATCATTTTGCATAAGGCATGGGATGATTCAGTTTAAGGTTTTGCACCGTCTCCATTACTCAAATGGCAGTTTGGCAAAAATATACTCAAATGTTGACCCGAAGTGTTTGAGATGCCACCAGAGTCCAGCGACTGTGGGGCACATGTTTTGGTCATGCCAGTCTTTGAGTGGCCTATCGGACCCCATTTTTGAGGCATTCTCACATATGTGTAATACAACTGTTAGCCCCAACCCGGGTCACTGCCATTTCTGGGGTACTTCTCCTAGACCAGAATGCTACCATGCATCAGGCAAATGCGTAAGCGTTTGCCTCGCTGGTAGCTCACCGCCTTGTCCTCTTTCACTGGAAGTCTGCAAAATCACCCTCCTTTATGCAGTAGGTTAAGGAGGTGATGTAATCTCTGCCTCTGGAGAAGGTTAGGTACACTGTGCATGGGTCCTGACAAAAGTTAGACTTAACCTGGTCTCCATTAATTAATAGAACATGTGGAGAGCCTGTCTTTTACTTAGTGTAACTTGAATAGTTTGGTAAGCAGTCATGTCTGTTCTAGTGGCCATTTGTGCTAATAATCATTTTTATTTAACTTTTTTTCCCATAGTTTTTGTTTCTATTACTGTTTGTTTCTGTCTTTCTTTCCTATTTAACTTACTTTTATAGATGCCTTGGTGAGTGGGTGGTTTGGTGGGAGGGTGGTTGGTTTTAGTGAGACAGAACATGTCTCATTCCTGAGCGGTATGACGGCTGCGTGGTTCCATGGTGTTTATACTTGCGTACTATTGTTTATACAGATGGACGCGGTACCTTCAGGCGTTTGTAAATTGCTCCCAAGGATGAATCAGACTTGTGGAGGTCTACAATTTTCTTTCTGAGGTCTTGGCTGATTTCTTTTGATTTTCCCATGATGTCAAGCAAAGAAGCACTGAGTTTGAAGGTAGGTCTTGAAATACATCCACAGGTACCCCTCCAATTGACTCAAATGATGTCAATTAGCCTATCAGAAGCTTCTAAAGCCATGACATAATTTTCTGTCATTTTCCAAGCTGTTTAAAGGCACAGTCAACTTAGTGTATGTAAACTTCTGACCCACTGGAATTGTGATACAGCGAATTATAAGTGAAATAATCTGTCTGTAAACAATTGTTGGAAAAATTACTTGTGTCATGCACAAAGTCAATGTCCTAACCGACTTGCCAAAACTATAGTTTGTTAACAAGACATTTTTGGAGTGGTTGAAAAAAAGAGGTTTAATGACTACAACCTAACTGTATGTAAACTTCTGACTTCAACTGTATATATATATATATTTCTTTTTTAAAAAGTGAATCACATATTATTTGGCGTACCCCTGTACCCCAGTTTGGGGATAGCTGCTTTAGATGATACAGAAACGGTACAGAGAACAAAGAGGTTGGAGAACATATATTTACTTTATTTTCTCTCTCTCTCTCGCTCTCACACTCACACACACACCCTAGTCCTGGTCGTACACTCTGCCGTAGAGACATGCGGTCACCAGTCCGACGGACATCCCTGAGTGTTCCATGGTCACTCGACCGTCTGTGGTCTTCTCGATCCGGTCGGGTCGATCTACAACCATGCCACTACCTAGCAACGACGGGTAAACGTAACGCGTTCCGAACTTCCCCTCCAACCGGAAGTCCACTCTAGACTCTGCCTCCTCCACTCCCTTTCCACAGGAGCTGACCTCTGACCCCGAGCACCGGACCAACGCACACACCTGGAGGGTGATGGGTTAATCATCAATCATTGATACCATGAGACGACTAGGTGAAAAATCTGTCAATGTGCCCTTGAGCAAGGCACTAATTGCTAATTGCATCTGTAAGTAGCTCTGGATAAGAGCATCTGCTAAATGACTAAAACTGAAAGGAACTTGAAGACTTAAATAAAAAATGTAAAACATTGCAAGTATGCACAAGGCAGGATCCCTACCAGTTCCAAATGTAAGCTGTAATCAGAGTTGGGGTCAATTCCATTTCAATTCCAGTCAATTCAGAAAGTTAACCAATCTCCGAATTTTCCTCATTAAGAAGCATTGAAGAAAATTTGAATTTGAATTTCAGTGTACTTCCTGAATTGACTGGAATTTAAATGGATTTGACCCTACCCCTGGTTGTAATGCATGCGTGTAATGTAAATGTTTCTCCCTACCTGCATGGCGAAGTGTCCATCAGCCGTGTGATTGCCAGCGAATGCCCCTAGAGCATAGAGCTCCGTATTGCCACCCTGTGGGGACCGTCGGTACTGCAGATGGCAGCAGAGAGGACCGTCACACACAGTCAGCTGGCCCTCTGAACCATGCAGCAGGACGAAGGAGAATGGGTCACACATCATAGAGGAGATGAAGTGAGAGGGGGATGGGGAGGGATTGGGAGAGAGGGTAGGAAGAGAAGCAGAGAGAGGTTCACCCTCACCCTCTCCTCCTGTCTCCCCCTGCCCCTTTGCCTCACCCTCTCCTCCTATCTGCCCCTTTGCCTCACCCTTTCCTCCTGTCTCCCCCTGCCTCTTTGCCTGCTTCTGTGTTGCCAGCCAGTCACTGTCCAGTACAGGTATCCTCAACACCAGCAGCTTCCCCTCCTCTGGCTCCCCAGGGTGGTGGAAGGCGTGGTGATAGATGGAAGTACTAGGGGTGAAGATGCCGCTGCCCGTCATAGCCTTGCTGTCATGCCTGAGGTTAGCCGCCAGCAGAGTGACGTTAGCTCCCAGACTGACCGCTCTCTGGATCTGAACCGCTGTTAGTAGAGGAAGCAGATTCATCCAGGCCGTGGGGAAGATCATCTGTCTGATACCCTGAGAGAGAGGAAGACAAACATTAAGACTTTTGATGAATTCATTTGCATCCATAATGAAACATTGTGCGACTTTGTGTACCTTCTCCAGTAGTCTGACAGTAGGGTCGTGAAACAGGATGTCAAAGCAGGTGAACACTCCAAACTGTCCGGCGAACGGCGTGTCAAGGTTCCACCACTCTAGTCTGGCGGGTATCAAATTCCTTCTCGAAGAACAGGTTTTGTTTGTGGTAGCGAGCCACCAGGGAACCATCAGACCTGCAGTGAATGGGAAAACCAAATGTATTTTCATCTATATAACCCAAGTCCTTTGTAAAAATAATACAATTATTAATTTTAAAAATATATTTTTTAAGACCTATAGAGAATGGTTGATGGTTGAGAATGGTTGAAAGCTCTTCTTAACAATAAAGCAAAAACATGATTCCAATCACTTCTGTATAACTCTAAAAAGCTTTAGGAAATCAATACAAAATGCAATATCATGTAATTGCCCCTATTCCAAGAGGTTCGGAGTACTGAAGCTCTCCCTGTACAATGCATTATTTTCTCACAGGATCAAGAAACATGTTTAAAAGTGAAACAACCATTTACCACCAACCTGAAGACTACATCAGTGTTGAACTGCCAGCGCCCGTCGGGGGGGCAGGTGGGGTGAGAGGTCAGAGGGCAGGGCTGGAGGTCAGGCATGTTGGCCACCAGGTATAGTTGGTGACGTCGAGCCATGCAGCTCAAACTCTGGAGGACCTGAGAGAGAACAGGGCAGAACACACATTAACATTGATGACATTAGACATGGATCCACAGTGGTAAGTAAAGGTGTGTGCACGTGCGTGCGTATACCTCAGTGTTATTGTGTCTGTCAGCTGTGTACAGGGGTTCCAGTCCTCCGTCAGTGGGTCAGGGATGGTCTCTAGGTAACCAGAGATGGACAGACGACTGAAGTTGAACCCATGGAACCGTCCTCTGGAAATACTATGATCTGAGCCCCCTGGAAGAGAGAGTCAGAGAGAGTGTCATGTTTGCTTTGGCAATGTATAACACTTTCCATGCAATGAATCCTTTTGAATTAGAAAGAGAGAGACAAAGAGAGAGAGAGGGATGTGGAGGTTGTGATCTCTTGTGTGTTGTGATGGACTACGGATTGGAACATAACATGTGATAGAAAGGGGTAAATGGAGCTGTAAAGCTATTAATCAAGAACTTCAGACTGATGTTTTATCCTTCCTTGTCAAAGGCAAGTCTTATCCAGTCTTGAGAGCTTATCTGCAGGGTATGCGGGCTTTGTTCCAGCCCTGCATTAACAAATCTAGTTCTATTAATTGAAAGAGAAGACCATCTCCCAGTCCCACAGTGTACTACCTGTTCCGCTGCCCCGCGGCCTGCTCCTCATAGACCTTCAGGTTCCTCATCATTGGCTCGAGCGCCGCGCGCCCGAGACAGAGGCACGTGCGGCTCTGGGTTCAAAATCACCTGGTGCCCTTCATAGACTGCCGGGCCCACGTAAGATGGACCGGGAGTCCCCTCTGTCCTGTCCCCAGCCCGGGTTAACATTACCGGGGACAGATGGAGAACAGCAACCACCACTGCCAGGTAGACACGGAGGGACATGGCAGAATGACCAGTGCCCAGGAACTTCTGACTTATTATAGAGGACCGATGAGTACGAGTTCAATGGTCACAGTCCAAATTCTCAACATTCGTACCTTGAGGCTGGTCATCTCTCCTCATCCTTAGGGTTACAGCAGTTCACAACACACTCTCCATTCGCTAACAGTTTTACATACACACACACACACAGAATACCATGTGCACATTCACTCACACGCACACACACAAACTCAAGGTCACAGCTGGCACAACACACACACAGGCTAATGGCTACACACCCACGCAGTACATACACACCCACAGAATTACTTTCACACACAAACATGAATTCATGGGAAGTCCTTATAAGGTCTTCCAGAACCTAAATACACACCAGCTTGGGACCAGATATTACAAGGACAGACACACAAAATACACAATCAAAGTAGAGAGTGGTTTGGTAGTTGATGGGGAAAGAAAGGAATTGAGAAGTGTTGATGAAATGGATGGAACTATGACTGTATTGATGAAATAAAAGAACATTCAGAGAGTTGTTGAAAATGAATAAACTATGACTGGGTTGATGAAATAAACATGTTATGGAAAATACTATGAGTTGGGGTATGTACTGAGTAGAGGAGTTTAGTACGGGTATTGATGTTCAGTTGAGGATAGGAATAATTAGCTGTTATTGAAGACTGCTTTTTTAACCATTATTTTTGTATTATTGTAGTTGTATGATTAGAGTTTTTTTAATTCATATATCTATTTGTATTTATTTATTACCTTTTTCACCTTTTAGAAACCTTTAGAAACTATTGTATTGTTTTAGAAGGTAAGACTACTTTCCTGTTATTAAAAGTGTTTCTCATAAAATGATATTGGCATAGTGAAGCCCTAAGGAGGTTTAGGTGAAAGCCCTGAGGGTATCTTGAATTTACATTTATAATGTTGGCATGAATTTTTATAATAAACTAGAAATGGAATCAACTTTGCTTTGATGTTCCAAACCTGGAGTCATCAAAGAGTCTTACTTCTAATTCATTTGATCAATTGAGGATTTTGAGAATCTGATTAATTAATTGGGAATCATACATTCTGGAATAAAGGGACCTAGTACCAGACTATAGTACTAGGACGTTGGTAGGAGTCTGTGAAGGATTTAACCTAGGCCTTGCCAGACAGGAGAGATTATCCTTATAATGTCTAAGGTTGAGCATGTTAGGTTGAGAAGGAGTTGGGCAGCATAGGCACTAGGCTCTGGGGATTGCCCGCTAAGGCCCTTATCGCCTAGGTTGAGATATGGTTCCTAGCTGTGGCCAGCCTAATGATTAGGTTGTGCAGCCTCTATCAGGCCTTTTAGGACTGAGACAGGGAATAACTGACTGATTTGGGATAGGCAGATCCGGTTTGGATTCCAGCCCAGAAAAGTGCACACACACAGACAGGGAGTCTGAGAACTCTGACTCAAGTCATGAGATAACACTGCACCAGCTGAGAGAGTAGCAGGAAGAAAACTCTCTCGCCAGTGTGTGTGTGTCAGGTAGTGTTTGTTTACATCCATTAGCATTGAGGGAGTGACACAATGGTGACTTTGGGGTTAAAGTGTGTGAGTGTGTTGGGGGCAGGTTCCTGTTTGTGAGGCTACAGTGCGTCAGTGTCAGACACACACAGACACACACAATGAAGTGTCAGGACGTGTTTTATTCTAAGAACAGATACATAGTGTAGGTCAGAGACACAGAGCATAAATATAGACTCTCTCTCTACTGGAGTCAGACTGTGCTCTCCCCATACACCATACAGGAGTAATACACCAACACTACAACTGCACTGAAACAGTCTCTACACACACTGTCGCCCTACCTACCACGCATAGCGACACACACAAACATGTACAACACATAGTAATTGCAAACAACCCCAGTCAGTCTATGTGAGGCAGAAAAACTGCAGTAACATGCTGTTCCTCTGACACACAAGCACACTCGCTGAGACCAGGGTAACCTCTGCCCCTCACACACGTTGTGGGATCAGGGGGGCCGGGGGCTCAACAGCCATATTTACATATCTCTCTCCAGGGTCATTCCAACATGTCACAATAGTGGAAACTCCCGCCAGCTTACACCAATCAACAGCTTTTAAATCCATGACAGTGAGTGTGCAAGTCCACCCTTTTTGGAGAATCGGGCCATAGCAATGTCTCTTTCACACCCTTCCTTCATTCGGAGTGTTTTAAGGTGTAGACAATAGACTTGCGTGGCTATGATCCCCCACAATCCCCAAGTTAATTTCCCCTTCCAGGTTATTCCAGATCAGTTCTGGGCAAGATCCAAAATGGCACCCTATTGCCACTATTCCTTATCTCCTATGCATGGAATAGGGTGTAATTCCAGATTTGTTCCTGGAGTGAATAAAACACATTGTAATGTTACTGAAGTTCATAGAAAGGCTCAGAGTTAGAGTTCAGGCTTAAAGGTCATGAGTCACGGGTCAAGGGTAAGAGGTGAAGCTGTCTGTCCGTTAGGCGCTGTTGGTCTGGAGGATGGTGAGGTTGGGAATATGGGTTGTAGTGGCGGAGCTGGAGGTCGTCTTGGGGTCATCCTTGGGGTCGTCGTTCCCAGGATGCAGTGGGTGTGTTATTGTCAGGGTCAGCTTACTTAGACCTGCCTCCAACTTCTGCTCTGCGCCCTTCTGCCTCTGTTCCCACTACACACACCACACACACACACACACACACACACACACACACACACACACACACACCACACCACACACAACACACACACAACACCACACACACACACACACACACACACACACACACACACACACACCACACACAAAAGCCCAGAGTTAATGGTGAATAAACTTGTTTTCTAACATACAATCCTATAAACAGTAGCCCAACAATAATCCAAACAATTATCACATTTATAGACACAAAGTCACCGGAACACACACACACACACCTCTTTCCTGGTCGCAGTCTGGGGAGGAGGCTCCACTGCACTGGGAGCGGGGGCCGAGGAGAGGAGATCCACACCTCGACGCTGGGCTTAGCCAGCCGCCAGGACTGGGTCCCTCCATGGCACTGGGACAGGACGAGGACATGAGGGACGGGCAGGGGGAGAGGTAGGCAGAGGGGGTGGAGAATGAGGAGGGGTAGGAGCAGGGCTGGTCCAGAGGGGTGGAGGGGTAGGGAGAAGAGGAGGAGGGGTAGGAGCAGGGCAGGTCCAGAGGGGTGGAGGGGTAGGGAGAAGAGGAGGAGGAAGAGGAGTGTGTTTTTGTCTCTTCCTCTGATCCACCACCGTTACCGCCTTCATCAAACGTCACAGATGCCACTGGAAAATACACACAAATTAACATACACAAAGATGTATACATTAAAACCTGGCTGTGTGCACGTATGTGTGTGTGTGACACTCACTGGACAGTCCATCTGACTCCATCTTGAAGTTGGTGATGTCCTCACTTCCCCCCTCCCCCTCAGCCCCCACGCCCCTCCCTCTGGTTCCCATGGTGATGGAGTGTCGCCGGGAGTGGATCTCCTCGGAGATGGTCTCTAGGTTACGCAGCGTTGTGCGGTAGTCTGCCTTGGCAACGGTCAGCTTGGCCTGAAACTGGTCTACGTGTCGTCTTAGTTGCTGAGAGAGAGAAGAAAGTAGGGACGTTACACACACAGGGTGTTACAACACAAAAACAACTTGTTGTGTATCTATGGCAACAATAAACACTGTACATACCTCAAGTTGTAGGTAGTATTTTGCCTTCAGTTCAAAATATGGCCTGCAGGTGGAGATCGGGGGAGAGAGAAGGCGAGAGAGAGAGCGGGGGAGAGAGAAGGCGAGAGAGAGAGAGCGAGGAGAGGAGAAGGCGAGAGAGCCGAAAGAGAGAGATTTGAGTCAGTAGTTCTTTCAGGGCGCTGTATTAGTCGTCATAGCAACCATGAACTCTGGAAAAATCAACACTTCCACGCTCCAACAGCTGCTAACATTCCACAGGCCCTTAGGAACCACACTTCGCCCAAACTCACACACAGTACAAACACACACACCACCTATACGCCTGCCAAAATACTCACACACACACATACAATCCACACACACATACCTACACTTACGCTCCAAAACTCATACATCTGCAGGCACAGTGCCTACCGGCCAACATCTGCCATGTCAATTCACATTTAGCAACGAGAGGCCCAAGATAGGGCGGTGAGTGTGTGTTATCGCTTTTTCTTTTCAGCTAGGTCCAGTTCACATTAACAGGACAAAACCACACACACACACCACACACACAACACACACACACACACACACACACACACACACACACACACACACACACACACACACACACCTGGACTTGTTGATGGTGCGTTTTAGTTTCTTCTCCAGCTGTCTCATATGACTGATGCAGGCGTTGTAGTGGTTCGCCGTCTTTCTGTGCTCTAATTCGCTACGAGTCCTCGTCGTCTCCGCCTCCATCACCTGCAACAGCCAATAGGGTGGCAGAGTCAGTCTAGCAGTCAGTCTTTGGTGTGTGTGCTTTGATCTATTCCACCAAGATCAAGCTACTACTACTACTAATAGCGACGCGCATGCCCCGCCCACCTGAGGATCTGTCTTTGTCAGCCGTTTATTTCCTGTGTTTGAGGGGTGCAAAATCTACTTGTCTCTTATATCTTGCTGGATTGATTGCTTTCATTTACTCTGGCAATTCTTTCCCACTCTTCCTTGTGCCATTTGTTTTTTCCCGTTAACGTTACGATCGCAGAAACGTTTGTAATGACCAGTCAAACACACTGGTAATGGCTAAAATGGGCTCAATGGAATACATTGTCTTTCCGTTGCATCTATATAAGAACGGAAAAGCTTGGTCGCAGATTTAACGCACCGTCTCTACACTTACATCACAAGAAAGAGAAGAAAGATCACTTAATTTTGGTGGCTGTTTTTTGTGCAATTAAAAAAAGTCATAATTTAATGGAGTTGAAATGTTTACAAATTAGATGCGCTGAAATGAAAGCAACTTCCTGAAATGAACACTCAGATTATAGTAGTATTATGTCTGATCTTGCAAACAATGTAAAGTATGTATAGATAGGTGTAATCTAGAGCTAAGCCTGTTGATTTTTTATCTGAGGGTATTCTGCTATTGACACACTTGTTGAATAATGCAACAGAACGTGACAACAACAGTAATTAATGAGGCAGTCGAGACAGCGCTTGTGAGTGCAGGTAGGCCTAGACAGACCAGGTTTTTGGTGGCTGCAGCCCTATTTCACCCCTTTAGGTTAGTTAACTTATTCATATAAACACAAATGAACCCGGTGTATTTATGCAAATGAGGCACATAACTTTATTTATTTTAACAACATGATTTTTTTTAAATACCTGAAACCATTATAAAATGTATATTTGAGTGCATTAAAAAAAAAGTTAAATGTGACAATAAATTGAACACCTGAATTCCCACCTGTAACGGCAGCCTTCCCTCTCTTCACGAGAAGAGAGGGTGTAACAGGGATCGGACCAAGACGCAGCGTAGTTGGTGCTCAACATATTTAATACTGATAAACAGTGAACACTTAACAATTACAAAATAACAAAAAGATACAGTCCTAGCTGGTGCAGAGAAAACACAGAGACAGGAAACAACCACCCACAAACCCCAACACAAAACAAGCCACCTATATATGATTCCCAATCAGAGACAACACAAAACACCTGCCTCTGATTGAGAACCATATTAGGCCAAACATAGAAACATAGAAACAGACAAACTAGACACACAACATAGAATGCCCACCCAGCTCACGTCCTGACCAACACTAAAACAAGCAAAACACACAAGAACTATGGTCAGAAAAATCCCTGAACTCCATTCACTATTTGTCTGTGCCAGTAAAATGTTTTTTTGTCCTATAATTCCACCAATATCTGATGTATTTAAAAAATTCTAAAGGTTTGGAGTATCTTCATCCATTGTCCAACTGTTGTATTTATTAGACTTGTTTTTAAACCTTTTAACAATTTTGATGACCATTGCTACTACAAATGCCTAATCAAGCTAAGCAAGCTAACAAACCCAATCGTTCATAGTCTGCACACACTGTGGCTTTCCAGGACCAAGAGTTGTGTGTTTACCCACCCTGTTGGTGGCGTGGTTGAGCATCTCCTGCCAGGCTGAATCAAACTGTCTGCTGTCCTCCTCCAGGAGTCTCTCCTCTGCCAGGGCGATGGTCTCTTTAGCCGCCCGCAGGATCTCCACCGCCCTCTGGAACTCCCCCGTCGCCCTCTGGGCCTCTAGCTGGGCCTGGGGAGGTAATGAAGAGGGGATGACGGTGGGGAGGAGAGGGGATGAGCCTGTCTAGTTCTCTGTATCACCTCTCCTCTGACTCTTCCTCCCCCCTCCTGGTCCTCTTCTCTGATTTCCTCCCTCCCTGTTCGCTCATCCTACCTGCTTCCTCCCCGCTTCCCCTGTCCTCCCTCTGCATTTCATTACCCCCCCTTCCACCTCGTCCTCTCCTCTGGCCCCCCCTCCTCTGTCCTCTCTCTGCTTTCCCTCCCCCTCCTGTCCTCTCCTCTGCTTTCCTCCCCCTTCCGTCTTCTCTGCTTTCCCTCCCCCTTCCTGTCCTCTTCCTCTGCTTTCCTCCCCTTCCTGTACTCTCTTCCTCTCGGTCTCATTCCAATCCCCTTCATATTCCACTTGTCTCTCTTCCTTCTCTTTCCTGCACCCCCTGCGCTCTCCTCTGCTTTCTCCCCCATTTACCTGTCCTCTCACACTACATGACTTCCTCCCCCCCTTATCTGTCGCCCTCCCACTCCTCTGCTTTCCTCCCCTTCCTGTCCTCTCCTCTCTCTTCCTTGCCACCCTTCCTGTCCTCTCTCTGCTTTTCCCACGTCCCCCATTCCTAGTCCCACTCCGTCTGCGCATCTTTGCCTCCCCCTTCTCTGTCCTCTCTCTGTTTTCTCCCCCTTACCCATGTTCCCTCTCCTCTGCCTTTCTCCTCCCTCCCTGTCCTTCTCCTCTGCTTTCCCCTCCTCCCTGTCTCTCTCTGCTTTTCCCTCCCCCTCCATGTCCTCTCTCTGCTTTTCCTCCCCCCTCCCGCTACTCCTGCTCCCTGTCTCTCTGCTCTCCTCCCTCTTCCTTCCCCCAATCCCTGTCCTCTCGCTCTGCTTTCCGCTCCACCCTCCCTGTCTCCTCCCTTACACTCCTCTTGCTTTCCTCCCTCCCTCCTCTTGCTTTCTAACCATCCCCTCCATCTCCCCTTCTCCCCCCTCATCCTGTTCCTCCCCCTCTCCCCTTTCCTCCCCGCTCCTGTCTCTCCCTCTGCTTTTCCACTCAGCCCCTCACCTGTCCTCTCTCTCTGCTTACCTATCCCCCTCCCTGTCCTCTCTTCTGCATTCTTCCACACCCCCCCTGTTCTTCCTCTGCTTCCTCCCCCTCCCTGTCCTCATCCTCTGCTTTTCCCTCCTCCTCCCTGTGCTCTTCCCTGCTCTTGCTACCCCTCCCTGTTTCCTCTGCTCCCCGCCTCTCCTCTGCTTTCCTCCCTCCCTGTCTCCCTCCCTGTCCCTCTCTGCTTTCCTCCCCCTCCTGTCTC
>NW_019942554.1:0-8702 GCF_002910315.2 Salvelinus sp. IW2-2015 | reverse complement strand
GCTCAAGATAAACCGTAACCCAGAGTGAGGGATAGCTCAAGATAAACCTGTTTACCCGCAGATGAGGATAGCTCAAGATAAACCTGTTACCCCAGAGTAGGGATAGCTCCCAAGTATAAACCTGTTTAATCCCAGAGTGAGGATAGCTCAAGATAAACCTGTTAACCCCAGAGTGAGAGATAGCTCAAGATAAACCTCGTTAACCCCAGAGTGAGTTGAAGTTTAAAACACCTATTTAGATGTTGGGGAGGTGTCAGTGGAGGCAGAGGGGTCTGCGTGGGTATGTGGAGGGTCCCCCCCCCCTAGGCATACAGTGTTTGTCAGGCTCTCCTTAGCTATTCTCTTTGGATAACCCCTGACCTCTGAAAGCTCTGTTTGGACCCTATCATCTCACACTGTAGAACTGCTCACCACACTTCACCCACACCCATCACCTTAGTATGTCTATTCAAAGCACTTCACTTAGGGCCGCAGCCTGCTTGTGGAGTGTATGAATCTTGTTGGGAGTTGTATAGATCATGAAACATGGTGAGTGTTGACCTGAAGAGACTCTGAATGTGACTGAGACATGTGAAACACCAGGGCGCAAACTTCGGTGTTTATGAAGTGGGGGGTATAAACAGTTGTATTTTATGTATACTTTGTTTTCCAGTTGGATAAAACACTTCCAAAACAGCTACCCGGACTGCTGCTGACGGTCCACATGGGTCCTAAAGCACACCGTTGCCTCGTTCGTATCACATTCCATGATATAAAACTGGGGGGAAAAATGCAAGTTTCAGAATGTGGGGGGGAATTCCTTAGAAACCACTGTAAATTCAACAGCATCCTATACCACAAAGACTGTTTGCTGTTTATACAGGCAGAGAGTGTTGTGCGTCGTGTGGCTGTTCTAGTTTTGATTTTCGTTCCTGGTTGCTATGGACCGTTTGCGTGTTATGTACTAGCAAGGGAGCTGTCTGGTTGGGCCAGGGCTTTGGGTGCTCTTTAAAAATCTGCTGTCAGAAGAAAACATACACATTACAGTGCCTTCAGAAAGTATTTCGACCCCTTGACTTCTTCCAATTTGTTAATACAGTCGGATTGCTAAAATGGATAAGGGGGAAAACAACTATTTAAGTCTCATTTCCATATTTAGATCTGACAATAATGAAGCGAGGCTCTGCTAAACCTAGAGCGAATTATGTTGAGCGTGTAACAGTCAAAAGGAGCCGTGATCATAAATTCCTTTATACCAACAGGCTCAATGGCATATGGTTACACAAGAGAAGAAAGTTTATGGATGTGAAGATAGGATGTTGGTGGAAGTGACTGTTAGAGCTACGCCTCGAGACGCGTGGGGAGAAGGCGACATAAGTCTGCGACTTAATTGAAGTTCGAGTGCGTGGGATAAACCCACACATCGACATTCTGCCTCTTTCTATCAATTTATATCGATATGGGAAGAATGTCAGGCCATCCGTCTAGTAGTATGACTGGTAATGCTGAAGCGACTAGCTGTTGGTCTTGCAGCCATATGGGACAATGATTGCCAATTACAAATCTTCACTCCTTCAACTCCCATACGCTCTATATTGAATAATGGTTAAAAAAAGAAACACAGTTCTTAAGGTTTTGGTAATTTGAGCCCTATGGTCAGAGTCCAAGAGACCTAATGATCCACAATTAAGATTGTATGTGAGGTTAACGCGTATTTGTAACTGTTTAAAGACAAGTTTCCTGACTCGAGGACAGATAGAGCTGTTGCTCCGAGTGTGCTCCGAGTGAATAATGTGCCTCGTCTCCTGTATCTGTAATAGGCCATAAATAGTCGCAGATAGCGTTATCTCGCGTTATCTATACAACAAGACATACCTAGGAGATGGCATATTATGTGGGTTGCACATGTCAGTCTGTCGCTGCTATAGAGATAAGAGCAACGCGTTGATTAGGATCGGAGTAAGGGGAGCAAACTTTCAATATATTTCGCACTAGACTCAGCTCATTTCTGTGCGTGTCTGTGATTCGTCTTGGCTTATACACTTCTCCCTCGCTTACACTTCCCTGTCCTTCTCCTCTGCTTTCTCCCCCTCCCTGTTCTCCTCTCCGTCTGCTTTTCCTCCCCCGCTCCCTGGTCCCGTTTCTTCTGAAGCCCTTCATGACCGTCCCATGCTCTCCTTCCCTTCCTTTCTGTCCTCTCCATTGTTCCCTGGCTAGTTGCCAGTCACGCCCACTCCACTGTCCTGCTCACCTGCAGTTAGTTACATACGCGCACGCAACCTCGCCATGGTCCTCTGCTCCATCACGAGCTGTTCTCTCCCCAGCCATACCCAGAGTGCTCTACCATGCGTTGCTATTCCTCCTCCGCCCTCCCTCAGCACATGCGTCCCTTCCGTGCTGCACATCGTGCCCGCGCGCTCTTCTGCATGGCTCGCTTGTCGCGCCTTTCTCCGCTTCTGGTGCGTGCCCCCACTCCTCCTTCCTCTCGCTCTTCTGCTTCTCTCCCCTTACCTTGTCCTACTCTCCTTCTAGCCTTTCCATCCCCCATATCTTGTTCACGTACTCCTTCTAGTTTTCCCATCCCTCTCTCTCACTGTGCTAACATCTCCTCTGCATTCCTCCGCGCCCCTATCTAAGCTCGACTGGCCTATGATCTAATTCCTCTCTCGCTCACCACCTACCGTGGTCCTTCTTCCTCTTCCTATCCTCGCCCTACTCGTGGGTCTGTCACGTCATACCTACTACACGCGTGCCTGCGCTCGCCACCACATTTTCTAAGTGTACATTCTCTCTGCTTCCTACCCGCTTCCCGATTGCTCCTGTCCATTTCCTCATGGTCTGCATGTTCTAATTTCCATACACACGCCACCATATGCTTTGATCCGTGGTCCCGTGGCTGCTCCTTCCCCTTCCTGTCCTATCACACTACATGCTTATTCTCTTGCCCACCTTATTGCTGTCTAAGCTGACCCTCTAACATTCTCTCCTCCTCTCTTTACAGTGTCTCTGATGTGTCGCTTTGTTCGTCTTAAATTATCCAACAGTGAGTGCGTTACATACTCTGTCTCTTTACATCCTCGCTCCTTGCAATCAACATGTTCCTCCGTCCTCTGCTTTCCCGTGAACGTGCCAGCGTCTCCTCCAAGTCTCTCTACCTACTTCGCTTCCTCCCCCTCTCTCACTGTGCTTCTCGTCAGTGCCTTTTCATCGCGCGCTTTCTTCTCGCCACTATCCTGTGCACGTCTCCTCTGTACTTTCCTCCCTCCAGCTCCATGTTACTACTCACATACTGAGTCGTGTGTAGTCCCTCACATCCACTCTCCTCCTCTCCCTTCTCTCAACTGTGCTTTTCAACATACTCCTCGCTCCCTGTCAGCTCTTACTGTGTTCAATTCCTATACCGCGCTCGTCCCTGTTCTTTCATTCGCTTCTGTGACTCTATTCTCCATCCTCGACGCGACGTCCCCGGGCTCGTCCTCTGATAATAGTGCCGTCCGCAACTCGACTGGTCTCTCCGTTCGTTCTCCCGCGTCCACATGTCTCGCTGCTCCTCGTTTTCTGCTATCTCTAGCTCCATCACTACGTTCCTTATGTTCCTCTCCTCTGGCTTTCGCATGCGCCCCTTCCCATGATTGATCTCTCCACTCGAACGCTGCATTGTGCCGTTTCTCTCCTAACCACTCCTCTTCTCTTCCCTACTGCTTCCACTACACGCCCTTCTTGCTGCTCTTGCACTGCCGTCCCTGTTAACCCGTCTCCTCTCGTCTTCCTCCCTCCTGTCTCCCTCCCGTGTTGCACTCATCGCGTATGCGTGGACAGTTTCCTCGCTCCCTCACTGATGCCTATCGCCCAATGTTCTCCTCTCTTCCGTTGCTCCTCTAGCTATTCCTCCCTCTCCCTGTCCGTGCGTTCCATTCATTAGACTATATCCTACCTCATATCCCTACACTCCCCAATGCGGAAAGCTCCCATCCCCTCTCCTTCCCCACCAATTCTGACTCACTCTCCTCATACACATCACCCACGCCATTCCACCTGTGCCCCTCTCCTCCCCAGCGCTTCATAAGTATTCATTGTAGCATAAGCACAGAATTCTTCCACACTACTGCCCTCCACTTCACAGACCGTCAGCATCCCTCTGGCCCTCCCCACCCATATCCCACTCTCTCCTCGCCCAGCTCGTGATAACACTCCCAGAGAGGAGAGGACAGGGAGGGGGGAGGAAAGCAGAGGAGAGGACAGGAAGGGGGAGGAAAGCAGAGGAGAGGACAGGGAGGGGGAGGAAAGCAGAGGAGTAGAAGAAGAAAGACTGAGTACTTTAGTGTTCTGGATTCTCCTAAGCGAGCAGCTTCACTACACAGGTTCTGTTGTAATAGGAATAGCTACTGTATTTAGGTCTATACAAACACACACACATACACACACACGGAGCAGAGCAGCTTCTCGTGATTGTTTAAAGTACTTAATCTCTTTCTGAACATAAGACGTTAGAGAGAGAGAGAGAGATGCTCAAGTTCAAATACAAACTAATTTCCATCACAAAGACCTGGTTTAATGAACCTCCATTCATCTCTTTCTCTCCATCCCCGTTTCTCTCAACATCTCTCTCCATACCTTTCTTTTTGTGTATATACAGTGCCTTCGGAAAGTATTCAGACCCCTTGACTTTTTCCACATTTTGTTAGGTTACAGCCTTATTCTAAAATGTATTAAATAGTTGTTTTCCCTTTAATCCATTTTAGAATCAGACTGTAATGTAACAAAATGTGGAAGAAGTCAAGGGGTCTGAATACTTTCTGAAGGCACTGTATGTGTATGTTTCTCTCTGACAGCAGATTTTTAAAGAGCACCACAGACCCCTGCCCACCAGACAGCTCCCTTTGCCAGTACATAACAACAGCAAACTGTCATAGAAACCAGGAACCAATCCACCTAGAACACACACACGCACACACACACTCTCTGCCTGTATCAAACAGACAAACAGTCTTTGTTGGTATAGGATGCTGTTGAATTCTCAGTGGTGTCTCAAGGACATGTCCCCCCCACATTCTGAACTTGCATTTTTGTCCCCCCAGTTTTATCATTGGAATGTGATACGAAACGAGGCAACGGTGTGCTTTAGGACCATGTGGACGCCTCAGAGCAGTCGGGTAGGCTGTTTGGAGTGTTTATCCAACTGGATAAAACAAGTATAATAAAAAATACAACTGTTATACCCCCCCACTTCTAAAACCAAAGTTGCGCCCCTGGTGTATTCACTGTCTCAGTCACATTCAAAGGTCTCCTTCAGAGTCAGACACTCACATGTTTCTAGATCTATACCAACTCACCAACAAGAGTTCATACACTCCACCCCAAGCAGGCTGAGGGCCCTAGTGAAGTGCTCTTGAAATAGACATACTATAGGAGTGATGGGTGTGTGAGTGAGTGTGTGAGCAGTTCTACAGTGTGAGAGTGATAGGGTCTAAACAGAGCTTTCAGAGGTCAGGGGTTATCCAAAGAGATAGCTAAGGAGAGCCATGACAACACTGTATGCCTAAAGACTTATAATCCTTATTTGATGGTATACTAGCTCTTAACATCTTCTCAGTGAGGATGGAAGGGGGGCAGCGACAGACAGGCTTAAAAGGATCGACTTTTGTTAGACACATTCGAGACACTGATTGGTGTATGTGTGTCATTCCAGAGAGTGGACATGGGCAAACCAGAGATTTAAGTCCGCTTTGTAGAGCATGAGTTACTGGTAGTAGGTGCCAGTAGCACCAGTTTCGTGTAAGAAACTGGCAGTGCTGATCTTGGGAATTAATCAAGAATGGTCCACCATCACGGGAGGGGGGGTGGCAATCTCTCAAATATGGTTTCAGAAGCGACGTTAGCTTTAATGTTTGTTCATCACAACAGAGCGTCGGTAAGATCAATGCTCTAGCATACTATCTTCCCATTTGTTGTACTGACCTACTGTAAAATACACAAAACCATTACGTATATAAGCTAATCTAACAATATATTATAACATACCCTGTCTGTAAAAGCACCTATACCTAGCTGCCACGCGGGCTTTTTCTCCTTCCCTACAAGAGTTTGAGCCTGATTGCTGCACTTATCACTTTAAGCAGAATGATTTTGTAATCTTTGGTCTTAGATTCCACTATTTATTGGTGAAATGTGGCAAGCTTGAGAGAGATTATACCAAGATCAAACGGGCATTTGATGTATATGTAGGGCAATTACCCTATCATCCGCCACACTGATGAACTACCCCTCACACAATCTACCACATGAGCAGATATATGTGACTGGCAGTGTCAGAATGCCCATCGGAACTTGGACCTAGCTCACGCAGATTTAGAAAATTAATGAGATACAAGTGAACTTTAGCCTAGACTAGAGTCTTCCCTACTGGTTGATTCTGATACTTCAAAGTGGGAACTTGAAAATCATCATATTCCATAAACCGCATATTTGCACAGTGGAGGAGGAGTACGAAGCATCAGTGAATCCAGAATTATCCTAGTTACCGACTATGAAAGAGGCCCTCTGTTATGATAGATAGAAGAGCAGGTCAGTAAACCAAATTATTTTACTGTGCCCTAGAGCCCCAGAGTGAGGGATAAGCTCAACGATTAACGAAGGCCAGTGGTAGAGAAACTTGACAGCCCCGTACCACCTATCAGAAATTTGTGGGCAGAACTGACAAACCGTAGGTGAGGTACTGCGAGCAAAAGGAGGGAGCCGGTGAACCAACCTATGAAACGGCCTCAGATATAACAACACCCCTGTTAACGCAGCTCTGTCAGCCAGAGGTGAGGGAGGAATATACAGGCGCTCAAGATAAATTCCTGTAACCACACCAACCTATTTTGTGGGAAGCCTTCGTGGAAGAGATGAGGGGATCATAAGCGCTCAAGATAACCCTGTTTAACGAACCTCAAACATTTGACGCAGTTAACAAACAATTCTAAAAAAAGGGAATACTACCCCAAAGAGTTACGTAGGTAGAAGGCTGTCAATGTAAACTGTACTGACCAAAACACCTCGGTATATGAGTTAAGAAATCGGTCGTAGGAAGGCAACAAGATCATAACGTCAGAGTTCCAGAGAGGGGTTCAGAGTGTCAGGCAGGTTGAGGCCTTGGGCAGGCAGTATGGGTCAGGCAGGCGCCGGGTTCAGTCAGATGGCAGAGCAGGGTCAACCCCGGAGAGTGAGGGATCAGCTCGAAGAATAGAACCTGTTAACCCCACACTAGCAAAAAAAAACAGGAAAGTAGAAAGGGGAAGGGATGAAGCGCATCCGAAGGAGTAACACACGACTGGTTGTGAGACAATAAACGGGTTAAACTGACAAAAACAAGACCGACACTGGCCAAGAGACAAAGGAAAACACAGGATAAGAACCCTAAGACGACCTGGGAGGGGGGATAGCTCAAGATAAACCTGTTAACGCCAGAGTGAGGGATAGACTTCAAGATAAAGCCATGTTAACGCGGGAAAATAACGCCAGGAGTGAGGGATAAGCTCAAGACTAAAAACTGTCTAATGGAGGGGGGGAGACAATCACCAGCGCACAAGAGGTGGGTGAAGGGGATAGCATCAAAGAGATCAGAACCTGTTAACGTTGTGACAACTGAGGGGCCCGAGATGAGGGATAGCTCAGAGAATAAACCTGTTTAAGCTTGACTTCCCAGATGTCCGTATGTCGCGACTCTCGCAAGGCAAATTTTTGAAGAGCATAATTTCTCATCAGCTACAAGATAAACCTGGTTAACCCCAAGAGTGAGGGATGCTAACAAAAATGTAATATAAAGCCTGGTTAACACATGATTTTTTTTTTTTTTTTTTTCAGAGAATTGAACACTTTGAGAAGACCCATTACGATTTAGAGTTTTTATGGATAGGCGTCAAGATTAAACTCCCTGTTTGCACCCGTGTACAGACCTAGGGTGAGGGCATAGCTCAAGATACACACCTGTTAACTACCCAGAGTGAAGGGATAGCCAGATAAACCTGTATAACGCTTGGCAACCTACCGAGTGAGAGATAGCGTCAGAGATAAACCTTCTGTTTAACCCCAGAGGTGAGGACTCAAAACGCATTTTCAGATATAAACTCTGTTAACCCACGACCTCCAGAGTTGAGGGATAGGTCAAGAATAAACCTGGTTGAACCCCAGAGTGAGATGATAGCTCAAAGATCAACGCTGAACTTAATCCCAGAGTGAGGGATGCTTCAGAAAACTGTTAACCCCAGACGTGAGGAGATAGCCAAGATAAACCTGTTAACCAGCACCAAAAGGAGAAAGTGAGCGCAGATAGCATCAAGAAAACCTGTAACGCCAGAGTGAGGGATACGCTTCAGAGATAGAACCTGTTTACCCCCAGAGTGAAGGGGATAGACAATCCTAAGATAGAACCTGTTAACGCCCAGGAGTTTGAGGGATAGCTCCAATGATAAACCATTGAATTAAATCAGTACCCATGAGTGAGGGGATCAGCTCAAAGATAAACTGTTAAACCTTCCAGGCTAGAGTGAGAGAATAGCCTCAAGATAAACCGTGTGTTAGACTTCGTGTCCGACCCCCAGAGTAAGGTGAGTTAAAAAACATGAGACGCTTAGTTAGAGGTGTTTGGGGAGGGAGAGTAGTTGAGTTAGGGGCAGAGGGGAGTTCTCGCTCTGCTCGGGCTAGTGCTCTGGTAGGGTCACCCTCCCCGCCCCTTAGGGCCG
>NW_019942553.1:332757-350281 GCF_002910315.2 Salvelinus sp. IW2-2015 | reverse complement strand
ATTGATTAATGGACTGCTGAATGTATATTTTTTTCTCTAGCTTTGTTTGCTCTTTTCCATATCATGTCTATCTCTGATAAGCTACCCAGGAAGGGGCTGAAAATGGCCCATGTTAATATATGTAGCCTTAGAAATAAGGTTCATGAAATCAATAACTTGCTAACATCAGATAACGTTCATATATTTGCCATTTCTGAGACTCAGATAATTAATTTGATGATACAGCAGTATCAGTACAATGATATAACATCTATAGAAGAGACAGAAATGCTTATGGGGGAGGTGTTGCTTTATATATTCAGAGCCATATCCCTGTAATGCTTAGAGAAGATCTTATGTCAAGTGTTATTGAAGTGTTGTGGTTGCAGATTCACTTGGCACATCGAAAGCCTTTTCTTTGGGGTGTTGCTATAGGCCACCAAGTGCAAGCAGTCAGAATCTAAATAATATGTGTGAAATGATTGATAGTGTATGTGAAGTAAACAGAGAGGTCTACTTTCTTGGGAACCTGAATATTGACTGGTTTTCATCAAGCTGTCCACTCAAGAGAAAGCTTCTCACTGTAACCAGTGCCTGTAATCTGGTTCAGGTTATTAATCAACCTACCAGGGTGTTTACAAACACTACAGGAACAAGATCATCCACATGTATTCATCACATTTTTACTAATACTGTAGAACTTTGTTCTAAATCTGTATCCGTACCCATTGGATGAAGTGATCACAATATAGTGGCTATATCCAGGAAAGCCACAGTTCCAAAAACTGGGTCTAAAATAGTGTATATTTTGCTGTGACTCTTATGTGGATGATGTTACAATATTTGATGGTGTGATGTGATTAATAAGGAGCATCCAGATGCTGCACTTGATGAATTTATGAAATTGCTTCTTCCAATTATTGATAAACATGCACCTGTTAAGAAACTGACTGTTAGAACTATTAAGGCTCCATGGATTGATGCGGAATTGAACAACTGTATGGTTGAAAGAGATGAGGCAAAATGAGTGGCTAATACGTCTGGCTACACATCTGACTGRCTGATCTACTGCATATTGAGCAATTATGTGACTAATGTCATGACGTGCCCTGGGGGTATCATAGGCGCCCMCCCCCCTCTCACTCTCCACAGTTTTATGACTTAACGACAGGTCGTAAATTCCTGGAAGGAACACTCTCCCCCTTTGGACATGCAGTATTGAGAGAGAGAGAACAAAGAACTAGACTTGGCCAAACTCCTAAATCCCCAACATGGGAGAATTAAACAATATTTCCACTTTTGAGAATGTGGGAATGGTCCGTGGACACTTAAGGGACAGTTACGATGAGTKTGTTTCATTTGGTGATCTCATGAAGGACAGGAAACATACATAACGGTATCTCTTAAAGTGTACATTTCCCAGCTGTCAGGTTTACATCTAAATATTGTGAAACATATGTGATTAAACATGAAACTATTTGTGAAAAGATATGTGATATTATCCTTCTTAATGAGAGTATGGATTTTCATATAAAGTTAACCAAGTCAGTAACCACGCCCACGAGAGCATAGACATTACGTTGGCGTCATGGACCGCCCTTTTCTACTGAAATGTATAAAACCAGCCGTGACGAAATGTACATTTCATGCCAAAGAGACCCACGGTAAGCCGGACGTCTCGAGCTAAGGTTGCAAATTATTAAAATCTGAGACTATCGATCACTACAGAAGAGCAAATCTTAGATTTATAATTACTAGTCTGTAGCTAGAAATGACGTAAATCTAGAACGAGAATACCGCCAACCGCCGAAGCATCTATCTATGACAACATATCTGAATGGTACTCTGAAGTATCCTTCTAACCACTTACAACCACGAAAGACATTGTGACTTCTGGTAAAGTTAACCAGAGACTCTGATGAACTCTACAGGACGATCGAGGATTCCAACAGAGAAGACAACAACGACAATTGGGCGTAATTATATAAATTGCAATTATTCTCAAATGAGCGGCCGTTCATGTACAAAGGATTAGCATTTCAATGAATATAACTATAGACTGTGTGTAGTGAATCCATTTAGTTTKTCCCGCTCTTTCTCAGTCCCCACCCCCTTTCCTTTTGTCTACCAAGTCGTCATATCGGCTTAGCCCACTAGGGACTTATCAATGCATTGTGTTAGTAACCAATGTATTTCTGTGATTAGTTAGTTAGTTAGTAAATAAATAATTAAGCCAATTTGTATATTGCTGATTCATTATGGAAACTAGGGTTCGTGCAGATGACCAAGAATTTTACGACATTCAGATGAGACTGATAGAAGGTAAAGAATAATTAATGACTGATTGATGACTGAAATGTGAGATCTTTAGATCTCTAAGAGTTAATTCGGAAGATGGAACTCCTTAAATAAACTTCTCCATGGTGCCCCAGGTTATTAATGAGTTAATTGTTGCATGATTTAATTCAATCACGTAATCAATTAAACGTTAGGTAATCGATTTGATAAAATAGCATGTCATCACATTAAGGATACCACAGACACAACACTAAACTTAACAAAAGGAAGAAGAAACTGTATTATAAAGCCAAGATCGATGATATAAAGAATGATGGAAAAAAACTTGAGTATTTTAAATTAAATTATGGCCAGAAAGACAAATTCAACTCCATCTTTCATCGAATCAGATGGCTTATTCATCACAAAATCATTTGATGTTGCCAATTACTTTTTATAATGACTTCATTGGCAAAGTGGGCAAACTTAGGCAGGAAATGCCAACAATGAACAGTGAACCATCATATTAATCCATAAAAAAACAAAGAATGAAAGAAAAGCATTACAAGTTAGAATTTTTTGAAGTTAGTATGGGAGAGGTGGAAAAATGACTGTTATCGATCAATAATGACAAACCTCCTGGCATTGACAACTTAGATTGAAAGCTACTGAGGATAGTAGCTGACTCTAGTCTCTCCTATCTGTCATATCTTTAACTTAAGCCTAGGCGTCCCGCTAGCAGGACAACTTCTGGTGAAACTGGAGGGTGCGCAATTCAAATAAATAATCATAAAAATTGTGGATATTAAACATTTAGGTACATATAAAAGTGTCTTATATCGGTTGAAAGCTTAAATTATTGTTAATCTAACTGCACTGTCCGATTTACAGTAGCTATTACTGCAAAAACATGCCATGCGATTGTTTGAGGACGGCGCCCCACATCAAAATATTTTTCCATCTGCACAGGTTTCATAAATTCACAAATGGTGATTAAATATTCACTTACTTTTTGAAAATGTTCCTCTGATTTGTCATCCAAAGGGTCCCAGCTATAACATGTAGTGTCGTTTTGTTAGATAAAATCGTTTTTTTATCCCAAAAAGTCTGTTTTGTTGGCGTCATCGATTTGAGTAATCCACTCGTTCAACATGCAGAGAAAGGAATCCGAAAATCTACCCCTAAACTTTGATTCAACAAGTCAAAATACGTTTCTATTTACTCCTCAGATACCCTRAAATGTAATCAAACTATAATATGTCTTACAGAAAAAAGTATGTTCAATAGGAAACTGATTTTAGCAGGTGCGTCCTGTCTTCATGGCGCACGCAAACACGAATTTCCMAGATTGTGTCCCTGTACTAAAACTGATATTTCTTATTCGTTTTCGAAGTTACAAGCCTGAAACCTTGAACATAGACTGCTGACACCCCGAAGCCATAGGAATTGCATCCAGGGAGCTAATTCTCAGTATGACTTTATACTTGCCATTCTAAGAGGATGGTCTCTCAAAAATAAATCAGGTTGGTTATTCTTTGGATTTTCTCCTACCATATCTATTGTGTTATATTCTCCTACATTATTTTAACATTTCCACAAACTTCAAAGTGTTTTCTTTCCAATGGTACCAATTATATGAATATCCTGGCTTCAGGGCCTGTCACGGCTGTCGTAAGAACGGGACCAAGGCGCAGCGGATGTTGAGTTCCACATATTTAATTCAAAGAGAAACTTAAACAAAAGAAAATATATCAATAAACGAACAGCTAAACGTGACTACGTGGTGCACATGCACAAACACAAAACAATATCCCACAAATGCAGGTGGGGAAAAAGCCTACCTAAATATGATCCCCAATTAGAGGCAATGATTACCAGCTGCCTCTAATTGGGAACCACACAAACCACCAACCTAGAAATCTATAAACTAGATAACCCCCCCAGTCACGCTCTGACCTAAACACCATAGAGAACCGAGGGCTCTCTATGGTCAGGGCGTGACAGTACACCCCCCCCCCCCCCCCCCCCCAAAGGTGCGAACTCCGGCCGCAAAACCTGAAACCAAATGGGGAGGGTGGGTGACTAGTGTCGGTGGCGGCTCCGGTGCGAGTTTTTCCCTCACCCAGACCACGGATCCGGCCATGGAGCCGGGTTGTACGCCGCGCCTGGACTGGGCACTAGCGCCGAGGAAGGCTCCGGCCATGGAGCTGAGTTGGCCGCCGCACCCGGACTGGGCACTGGCGCCGAGGAAGGCTCTGGCCATGGAGCTGAGTTGGCCGCCGTGCCTGGACTGGGCATCGGCGCAGAGGAAGGCTCCGGCCTTGGAGCTGGACTGGACGCCATGCCCGGACTGGGCCCCAACGCAGAGGAAGGATCCGGCCTTGGAGCGGGACTGGACGCCGTGCCTGGACTGGGCACCGGCGCAGAGGAAGGCTCCGGCCTTGGAGCGGGACTGGACCCTGTGCCTGGACTGGGCACCGGCGCCGAAGAAGGCTCCGGACATAGAGTAGGACTGGACGCCGTGCCTGGAAGCTCCGGACCGCTGACCGTCGCTGGAGGTTCCGGACCGTGGACCGTCGTGGGAGGTTCCGGACTGTGGACCGTTGCGGGAGGTTCTGAACCGTGGACCGTCGCAGGAGGTTCCGGACTGTGAAACGTCGCTGGAAGCTCTGGACTGGGAACCGTCGCCGGAAGCTCTGGACTGGGAACCGTCGCCGGAAGCTCTGGACTGTGAACCGTCGCCGGAAGCTCTGGACTGTGAATGCGCACTGGAGGCCTAGTACGTGGAGCCGGTACAGGTGGCACCGGACTGGTTACACGCACTTCAGGGCAAGTGCGAGGAGCAGGCACAGGACGTAACGGACTGGGGAGGCGCACTGGAGGCCTAGTGTGTGGAGGTGGTACCGGACTGGTGACATGCACTTCGGGGTGAGTACGGGGAGCGGGMACAGGACGTACCGGACTGGGGAGACGCACTGTAGGCCTGATGCGTGGATCCGGCACAGGTGGCACCGGACTGGTGTCTACATTGTAGAATAATAGTGAAGACATCAAAACTATGAAATAACACATATGGAATCATGTAGTAACCAAAAAAGTGTTAAATGTATCAAAATATATTTTAGATTCTTCAAAGTAGCCATCCTTTGCCTTGATGACAGCTTTGCACACTCTTGGCATTCTCTCAACCAGCTTCACCTGGAATGCTTTTCCAACCATTTTGAAGGAATTCCCACATATGCTGAGCTCTTGTTGGCTGCTTTTCCTTCACTCTGCAGCCCAACTCATCTCAAACCATCTGAATTAGGTTGAGGTCGGGTGATTGTGGAGGCCAGATCATCTGATACACCACTCCATCACTCATTCTTGGTCAAATAGCCCCTACACAGCCTGGAGGTGTGTTGGGTCATTGTCCTTTTGAAAAACAAATGATAGTCCCACTAAACGTAAACCAGATGTAATTGCGTATCGCTGCAGAATGCTGTTGTAGCCATGCTGGTTAAGTGTGCCTTGAATTTTAAATATATCAATGACAGTGTCACCAGCAAAGCACCCCCACACCATCGCACCTCCTCTTCCAATGCATCACGGTGGGAACCACACATGCAGAGATCATCTGTTCACCTATTCTGCGTCTCACAAAGACACGGTGGTTGGAACCAAAAATCTCTAATTTGGACTCATCAGACCAAAGGACAGATTTCCAGAGGTCTAATGTCCATTGCTCATTTGTCTTGGCCCAAGCAAGTCTCTTATTATTATTGGTGTCCTTTACTAGTGGTTTATTTGCAGCAATTCGACCATGAAGGTCTGATTCTCCTCTGAGCAGTTGATGTTGAGATGTCTGTTTCTTGAACTCTGTGAAGMATTTATTTGGGTTGCAAATTCTGAGGCTGGTAACTTTAATGAACGTATCCTCTGCAGCTGAGGTAACTCTGGGTCTTCCTTTCCTGTGGCGGTCCTCATGAGAGCCAGTTTCATCATAGCGTTTGATGGTTTTTGCGACTGCACTTCAAGAAACTTTCAAAGTTCTTGACATTTTCTGTTTTGACTGACCTTCATGTCTTAAATTAATGAAGGACTGTCATTTCTCTTTGCTTATTTTAGCTGCTCTTGCCATAATATTGACGTGGTCTTTTACCAAATAGGGATATCTTCTGTATACCACCCCTAAATGATTGCCTCAAACTTTTTTGGTTACGACATGATTCCATATGTGTTATTTCATGGTTTTGATGTCTTCACTATTATTCTACAATGTAGAAAATAGTAAAATTAAAGAAAACCCTGTAATGAGTAGGTGTCTAAACTTTTGACTGGTACTGTATCTGTTATGGCTTTCAACCTCCGCCATATCGTGGATTCAGAGCTATCTATCTAATAGAACTCAAAGGATTTTATTTAGTGGAAGCTTCTCTAAGGTCAAACATGTAAAGTGTGGTGTACCGCAGCACAGCTCTCTAGGCCCTTACTCTTTTCTAATTTTTCCAATGACCTGCCTCAGGCATTAAACAAAGCCYGTGTGTCCGTGTATGCTGATGATTTAACCATATACGCATCAGCAACCACAGCTAATTGAAGTCACTGAAACCCTTAACAAAGAGTTGCAGTCTTTTTTGAAATGTATTGTATTTGGCACAAATTATTTGGTGTTACCTTTGATTGTAAACTGTTATGGTCAAAACATATAGATTCAATGGTTGTAAAGATGGGCAGAGGTCTGTCTTAATAAAGAGATGTTCTGCTTTTTTGACATCACACTCCAAAAAGCAAGTCCTGCAGGCTCTAGTTTTGTCTTATCTTGATTATTGTCCTGGCGTGTGGTCGAGTGCTGCAAGGAAAGACCTAGTTAAGCTGCAGCTGGCCCAGAACAGAGCGGCACGTCTTGCTCTTCATTGTAACCAGAGGGCTGATATAAATACTATGCATGCCAGTCTATCTTGGCTAAGAGTTGAGGAGAGACTGACCTCTTTTTTTTTTACTTCTTCTTTATATGAGATACATTAATGTGTTGAAAATCCCAAATTCTTTGCATAGTCAACTTACACACAGCTCTGTAACACACACTTACCCCACCAGACATGCCACCAGGGGTCTTTTTACAGTCCCCAAATCCAGAACAAACTGTAGAAAGCGTACAGTATTATATAGAGCCATTATTGCATGGAACACCATTCCATCTCATATTGCTCAAATGAACAGGAAACCTGGTTTCAAAAAACAGATAAAGCATCACCTCATGGCATTCCCCAAAGACTGGAAATCTGCCGCGGTCATCCCCCTCTTCTAAGGGGGAGACACTCTAGACCCAGACTGCTACAGACCTATATCTATCCTACCCTGCCTTTCTAAGGTCTTCGAAAGCCAAGTTAACAAACAGATCACCGGACCTCTGGCAGTCTCTATGGGGGTGCCACATAGTTCAATCCTCGGGCCGACTCTTTTCTCTGTATACATCAATGATGTCGCTCTTGCTGCTGGTGATTCTCTGATCCACCTCTACGCAGACGACACCATTCTGTATACTTCTGGACCTTCTTTGGAAACTCTGTTAACTAACCTCCAGACGAGCTTTAATGCCATACAACTCTCCTTCCGTGGCCTCCAACTGCTCTTAAATGCAAGTAAAACTAAATGCATGCTCTTCAACCGATCGCTGCCCACACCTGCCCGCCTGTCCAGCATCACTGCTCTGGACGGTTCTGACTTAGAATATGTGGACAACTACAAATACCTAGGTGTCTGGTTAGACTGTAAACTCTTCTTCCAGACTCACATTAAGCATCTCCAATCCAAAATTAAATCTAGAATCGGCTTCCTATTTCGCAACAAAGCCTCCTTCACTCATGCTGCCAAACATACCCTCGTAAAACTGACCATCCTACCGATGCTTGACTTCGGCAATGTCATTTACAAAATAGCCTCCAACACTGTACTTAGCAAATTGGATGCAGTCTATCACAGTGCCATCCGTTTTGTTACCAAAGCCCCATATACTACCCACCACTGCGACCTGTATGCTCTTGTTGTCTGGCCCTCGCTTCATATTCGTCGCCAATCCCACTGGCTCCACATCATCTATAAGTCTTTGCTAGGTAAAGCACCGCCTGGTCACCATAGCAGTACCCACCCGTAGCACGCGCTCCAGCAGGTATATTTCACTGGTCACCCCCAAAGCCAATTCCTCCTTTGGCCGCCTTTYCTTCCAGTTCTCTGCTGCCAATGACTGGAACTAACTGCAAAAATCACTAAAGCTGGAGACTCATATCTCCCTCACCAACTTTAAGCACCAGCTGTCAGAGCAGCTCACAGATCACTGCACCTGTACATAGCTTATCTTTAAATAGCCCATCCAACTACCTCATCCCCATACTGTTGTTTATTTTATTTATTTTGCTCCTTTGCACCCCAGTATTTCTACTTGCACACTCATCTTCTGCACATCTATCACTCCAGTGTTTAATTGCTATATTGTAACTATTTCGCCACGATGGCCTATTTATTGCCTTACCTCCCTTGTCCTACTTCATTTGCACACATTGTATATAGACCTTTTCTATTGTATTATTGACTGTATGTTTGTTTATTCCATGTGTAACTCTGTGTTGTTTTTGTGTCGCACTGCTTTGCTTTATCTTGGCCAGGTCGCAGTTGTAAAAGAGAACTTGTTCTCAACTAGCCTACCTGGTGAAATAAAATYAAAAAAATAACTCCTCTCCCCTATTTGACCTACATAGTTTGTATATTTATTGATATGTTTAATTTGTTGACGTAGTTCTGTTCTTGTCTATTAATGTTCTGTATTATGTCATGTTTCATGTTTTGTGCGGACCCCAGGAAGAGTAGCTGCTGCTTTTGCAACAGCTAATGAGGTTCCAAATAAAATACCAAATACCAAATACCAAGAAACACAAAAAATTATCACCTTCACCAATTCAACAGCAAGAACTGCATGGGAGTCTAGAACTGCATGGGAGTGCAGTCTGTATCAATTATATGATTCTATTACTTAATATATGACTCAGGAGCCAAGCCTCTTTTAGCCTATTGCCAGAAATCCTCTTCCACAGTAGTCCTTTATTTGTTTTCATTTCATTAACTTTAATTTTAGATACCTAATTTCTAATATATTCATGTTTATGTCAATAGTAGATTCTCCTAAAAAAATGAAATAATGTAGACGCTACACAGCTTCTAGCTTTCTGTGGCTAAGATAGAAACTAGTTATGCAAGTTTCCAAACGCCTTTCTCGCATTCATAAATATTAGACGTGGAGGTGTTTCTCAAATGAGAAGTTGCAGAAGAGACCGGGTCGTTCAAAATAGGCCACACAGAAAGGAGGTCTCAGTTTGGTTGAATAATGCCTCAAGCTTAGCAGAGCATTTTTAAAGCCAGAAGAGGGAAATAAAATGACAGGACTGTAGGCTGCAGTATGGTGTTCCTGCTGGTTATAAACCCAGAGAAGTTGTCTCTAATTATACCCATATTTTGTACTTGGCCTATTGATTCTAGCAGCAGTAGCAGAGGTGAGGGGGAGAGAAAAACCCTTTTGTATTCCTCAGAGGAGAGCAGGCTTGCCACTACCCACATTGCACTTGAGAGAAACTGCTAGATCTATTTACATAACTACACTGCTCTCTAGACAATTTGAGGAGAAAAGGAGGTCAGAGAGGATGAGGTGGGAACTTGAGACCCCTTCAGCATCTGTAGATCCACCATAGAGKGACTAAGGAAATCACACAAGCTACTGCAAAATGTGTATATACAGTATTGCCCATGGAGCTGAATGGATTCTGTGTTGGTTTATCTTTGTCTAGCCGTTATGGTTCGTACTTAGGGATCATTGATGCACTTTAAAAAGCAATGAACATCTTCAGTTGAGAGGTGCAATAACATTCTGTTATTTACCTGACATGATATCATCTGCTGCCTACTATCACTATTTGGATAAGAGCAGTAAACGTATAGTGATGTTGATTGAAGTAATGGTCTCCTTGTGGAACAGAACAAACACAATAAAACYGGAGTAGGGCCCTTGAGGTATGGAGGCTTCAGACTAGTCTAGATTGCTCAGGTCTTCACCAACTTTTGTTTCAGTTGTTTGAAAGTCGACAAAGTTACGGCATCGCATCAACGATGGCTACTGTTTGTGTTCATGCTCGAATAAAACAAGGCCAAGGACAAACCTCCACAGTAAATTCATTCTGAATAGGAGAGCTGACATAGAAGAGCATGATAAATGTGATGATCAGTCACCATACAGTAAGTGCTAGATGTGGAGGTCCATAATGTAATAAATAGCTATGTTTTTTGGCAGCAAACTGACTAGTTTCAAAATATGAGACATACGCATTGTAATCCTTCAACACTGACACAATTAAAAGAACAAGGACAAGATAAGCCTCTATTTGACTAATTTCAGCTAGTCAGACTTCCACAAACTTGCTTTCGTAGCCTAATTTCTCAGTTAGTGTGTTTGAATTGGAAGGGTTTGAACTTGGCTCTTTCCCCAGGGTTCATGGGAGTTATAAACTCATCAAAAAAAGAAACGTCCTGTCACTGTCAACTGCGTTTTTTCCCAGCAAACTTAACATGTGTAAATATCTGTATGAACAACTGAACAAGTTTCACAGACATGTGACTTACAGAAATGGAATAATGTGTCCCTCAACAAAGGGGGGGGGGGTCCAAATCAAAAGTAACAGTCAGTATCGCAGTACTGCAGTACATCTCCTCCTCATGGACTGCACCAGATTTGCCAGTTCTGGCTGTGAGATGTTACCCCACTCTTCCACCAAGGCACCTGCAAATGGCCCTAGCCCTCACCCTCCGATCCTACAGGTCCCAGACGTGCTCAATGGGATTGAGATCCGGGCTCTTCGCTGGCCATGGCAAAACACTGACATTCCTGTCTTGCAGGAAATCACGCACAGAATGAGCAGTACGGCTGGTGGCATTGTTATGCTGGAGGATCATGTCAGGATGAGCCTGCAGGACGGGTACCACATGAGGGAGGGGGATGTCTTCCCTGTAACGCACAGCGTTGAGATTGCCTGCAATGGCAAACAAACTCAGTCCGATGACACTGCCCCAGACCATGACGGACCCTCCACCTCCAAATYGATCCCGCTCCAGAGTACACGCTCATTCGACGATAAACGTGAATCCGACCATCACCTCTGGTGAGGCAAAACCGCGACTCGTCAGTGAAGAGCACTTTTTGTCAGTCCTGTCTGGTTTAGCAATGGTGGGTTTGTGCCCATAGGCAACGTTGTTGCCAGTGATGTCTGCCTTACAACAGGCTTACAAGTCATCAGTCCAGCCGCTCTCAGCCTATTGCAGACAGTCTGAGCGCTGATGGAGGGATTGTGTGTTCCTGGTGTAACTCGGGCAGTTGTTGTTGCCATCCTGTACCTGTACCGCAGGTGTGATGTTCGGATGTACCAATCCTGTGCAGGTGTTGTTACACGTGGTCTGCCACTGCGAGGATGATCAGCTGTCCGTCCTGTCTCCCTGTAGTGCTGTCTTAGGCGTCTCACAGTACGGACATGGCAATTTATTGCCCTGGCCACATCTACAGTCCTCATGCCTCCTTGCAGCATGCCCAAGGCACGTTCATGCAGATGAGCAGGGACCCTGGGCATCTTTCTTTTGTGGTTTTTCAGAGTCAATAGAAAGGCCTTTTTAGTGTCCTAAGTTTTCATAACTGTGACCTTAATTGCCTACCGTCTGTAACCTGTTAGTGTCTTAACGACCATTCCACAGGTGCATATTCATTCATTGTTTATGATTCATTGAACAAGCATGGGGAAACAGTCTTTAAACCCTTTACATTGAAGATCTGTGAAGTTATTTGGATTTTTACGAACTATCTTTGAAAGACAGGGACGTTGCTTTTTTTGCTGAGTTTATAAAGGAGTTTGTTTAGAGTTGGGCTGAGTGTTAGGAAGTTAATATAATAATATTGTGTATTGTAATGGATTTCTCAAGAGCTCATTTTCATAAAGGGTAATACRTTTACCTCATAGGGGTATTCTTTTTACTGATGCCTAACGAAGTGCTTGCAATTACACAGACATAAAATAAATAGCTAGCTATAGCTCCCCCAAAATAACTAATGCGTACATTATAAATKATGTATGAGACCTTCGGTCAAAGACCAAAATATCTTGCTGTAATTATGTTTTAATCATATCCTGGTGGGGTAGCAGAGGATTACAACACACCTGGGGTGGGCTTTTCCCCAAAAAGTTCTTCAACTTTCTTGAACAGACTTTGAGGTACATTTTCTCCGTTTGGTGTATGTGGAGGGGTGTGGCTTGAAGCAATGAGTGAAAGTATTTCAAGGTTAGCGGCCATGCTGACAGCGTTCCCCAACCCACAACCCAACCCCTCACTGGTCGTTCAACTGTTCGTTCAGAAAAGCACCGTTACGTTTCACACCGTTTTTTCGTATTGAACACAGCCCTGTCAAATAAATATAATGTGTCCTTAAAGCTGTATAAACACATTACTTTAGAGTACTCCTCATACACAGTCTCTATTGATGCACACACTGTAAGACCCATGTGACAAGGTCATGGCCAGGGCTCACTGGTCAGCGATGCTGGACTGGCGAGGTGTGACAGTCCGCCGGATGGCTCGAGGTGGGATTCACAGCTGTCCTCAAATAACCCCTCACATAGCCTTAAGAGATTTACTGGACCTGAGAAAAAGACTGCGGTCGGATATCCAGGCAGGTTGCACTGGATCAACACACACACACACACACGTGATAAACACACACATAGGCCTACGCATGCATAAACACACACATCCAATTGCCAGGACTACTGAGCCAGGAGATCCCCCTTCCATTCCAGGATTAAATGTGACATTTTGGTTCTCCTGAAGGACTTTTCCCCTGTGTGCGACATGTTCTTCTGCAGTTATAAAATGTCATATATGTGGCTTTCATGTACAGAGAATCAGAGGTAGCTGTCAGTTTACAGGAGAGCTGTCAAGCCTGGCATGTGAGGCTAGAATCATAATGGATTGGTTAGTGGGAATCGCATCTTTGAAGAGACAAGGATCTCTCTGGGTATCTCTGGGCTCAAGGGCACTTGTTTACATAGATCGGCCTGGCTAACCTAGAAAACTGGGACACAAAGAGCTGGAGCACGTCTGTGCTTATTCTGACTTTCTTATTACAGCCCCTCCCTCTCTGCTCATGTGAAGTCTGTGTAAGTTCATATGAGCTACTATCTTCCTCTTAAATCCTTGCTGTTGGTTTTTTATCACCTTCAGTATAGCACTCATAATACTCTGATTAAATGCTGACCATAAGACCCAGTAATGATAAAAACATGCATACAGCCTTAATATACTAATGAGCCTGTGACCTGCCCTCAGTTCCAAAGAGAAAAGAGGAGCGGGTCAGTGGCTAAATAAAGAAAGCCAGGGAACTAGAAAAGGAGAGAGAGAGAGGTACCCTCCTCGGCTCAGACTGGAGTAAACTGTGTCGCAGCACTGCTATTATTAGTGTCGCAGCCGGCTAGAGAAATATGAGAGACTCACACAGGGAACAGCAACAGGCCGCTGTAAATTTAGAGAGGGTCACGAGAGACCAGCGTTCCCCAACGGATTACTGGGCACCAAGGGTGTGTGTAGGAGTGTGCAGCAAAGCTAGAGAACAGGCTGGAGTGTGAAAAAGAGAGAGATAGGAGAGAGAGGTGTTTGTAAGTGTGTGCCCACTTGGGTTTGTATAAGTTTGTGTTTTTCTTAGTGTTAAGAGTTGAAAGAGCAAGTCATGTTTGTTATTCAAGTACATGTCACAGGGAAAATAACTATCCCTAATAATGTTACTGTGTGTGTCTCAGTTTTCATCCTCACCTTTCCTGTTCTTTCTCATGTCCTCCCAAGCAGCTCTCCCCACATTACAATATAAAGAGCCTTCTTGTCAAGTCATGAAAAGTAAAGCTTTAGCTGTGGGAAGGTACTTTCCTTTATTGACAATAGGGACTCTAGAAAGCAAAGGCTGCAGTGTTCTATTTGAACAAGTTATGCCCTCAGAGATACATTTGTGTGCAGAGGGGTCCTCTGAAGTTTGTTTAAGGGAATTCATTGGAGTGTGTTCTCAAAGCTCATAGGGCAGGATAATGCACAATCAGTAGTGTGCATGAGGATTCTATTCTGGTGTCACTCCAGTGACTAACACTGGCACAGATCACAAAACTCCATAAAATCCACCACAAAGCCATAGATACAACGCCATTTAATGACCAGTCAGACATGGAAGTCATGGGATCTGCCCACCTGAACATGCGTGTAGTGTCTTACATTTGATGATAACATGAACTTAAGCACAAGACTGCTGTTTATGGTAACTCCAGGCTTTTGAAATGGAAGTCGGAATGTGGAACAATTCTGGAATAATAAAATGTAAGAGGATCTGTAGACTGTTGAATGCTTAATGAATGTCACATTCTCAGGATGCATCCAGAACCAACCAAACCTGATCCTGTGCCTGGATAAGCCTCCCCTGCAGCAGATACAATAGCAATTTGCTACTTGCAGAAAGGTTGATTAACACCTTAAGTTTTGTACTGTATGTAATTGCTCATGTTATACAGTAGTACATACAGAGTAGACCAATGGAATTTGGCTTTAACATGTCATTTCCTTATTTTGCAAGTAAAATGGGATTCCAAATTTGTTGTGCAAAGAATTTGTACAGTCATATTATTTGTTACACTCTTTGACAGGGCTGTTCCCAAATAACCTTAGGTATTTGAGGGATTAGGAAATCTGAAAATGTTCATAAATGTTTTAAATATACTAATTAATATCAAAATATTTGCTAATTAATGAGGCAAAGAGCTAGGGGTGATGTATAATGATTCTGGATACAGCCATTTTGTGAACATAAGACATATCGGCGTGTCACTAAACACTAAAACAGTCTGAATGTACAAAACTACTGACACTGAACCAGTGCAGGCGAGCCATGATACTACACTGAACCCAGTACTAACATTCAAACAGTGTGCCCCAAAACACTGACATACTACACAGACCATGGGCTCTTCACGTGTAAACATCGTACAAACACAGTGTCTAAAACGCATCATTAAACGGTCCACTCCAAAGCAAAACACCTGCTGACACAATGACCTCAAATAAGATGAATACTATCACCCGCTCCCCTGTCCCAACCCTCTATAGCAGAGCTTTCATTTCAATTCTATACACATTTACATGTTACAGAGCGATTTTAAATTCATATTGACACATTGTTCCACTGGAGTACCGACTGAGTTTCTGCTGCTCAACTACATAAGGTGAGCATAAATGCAGCACTGTCAACCCATAAATATGGCGACCATTTTGGATAGTCTTCACCAGCATGGATGCATATTGGACGTCCTCTATTCAGTCTTCGAACACAATGCAAAAATTGGCAGGTAATCTCATTCTGTCCACAAGTCTTTTCAGGGGTCATCTGTTACATTACAGTACCATGCTCAGCCCCAATGGACGCTGGGAAGAGAGGGTGTCGTCTCTCTGTTCTTAGTTCTGATTGGCTCTCTCTATATAGAGACAACTTAAAAACTAACAGAACAGAAAATACTAGAAAATAAGAGGTACAAGAGAAAACCTCTTCAGCAATTTTCCAGTGTTTCACACTTGTGTGTTTCAGTAGTCTTCTCCACTTCAACGGGAGACAACGGGAGACAGTGAGTCTCAGTGTCTTGTTAGCTCAGTACTCTGTCCCTCCCAGCCCCATCCTTTCTCTCTCTCCATCTCCTGCTGGGCTCTGGTCAGTCCTGCTGGTGCCCTGGTCCTGAGTTCCTCAGAGGTGAGAGGACGTGGAGAAGCACAGCTTCAGGGTGTAGGGGTTAGAGCCATCTGGAAAAGGTCAGACACACTGGGTTACACACCTACTATACACACACTCAAACATATTCCTACACATAAACAAACACACATGCTCACATGGCATGCCCACACACATGTTCACTCTGTTGGGGACATTGGCAGGGAGAATTCTGAACACAGCAGCGTGAAGTCTGGTCTGAGAAGAGAAAAAGGTGTGCAGCAGATGGTGCACAGACTCCGGTCCTAGTGTGCTCCCTGTCTCATGACACACACACACACACACACACACACACACACACACACACACAACACACACACACACACACACACACACACACCTAATCTCCCTCTCTGATGACAACCAACGCCATAGGGCCAGGCTGAAACACCTGTGGAGCCAACCAACAGACAGGATAAATATTGTGAAAATCAACCACCTGCTTCTAGAACAGACAGCATTGACAGAGTTCTCCCCCTTGGATTTTATAACATGTTCCCCATGCTATTTCACTCAGGAATAATAGTGTGGCAATAAGACAGGCTATGTCAGTGCAGTAAAGGGGTAGATTGAATGTAAGATAGGATTTAGTCTTCAGGTAAATTTGGTCTGAATCCAATTTCTCTGGGCATTTCTCTGACTATGTGACACACTCAGTTATCCTGCTGAGAGTGACTACTAACGGTGGAGTGTTTGGTGCTAGAGTGCGGTCACTGTTGAGGAAAGCAAGGCCATCTGGTCACTTACTTGGTATTCTGATCTGGTAGTGGTTTAGGACGGTCAAGACCTCGACCGCGTGCGTCTTGGAGTCAAACTCTAACAACCCAGAGATAGTTTTGGAGGAGGCTGATGACAAGAGAGGACAGTAGGACAACGTAAGTATGACAGTACAGCTAACTCCTTCAACAGCCTAACAAAATTTTAAAAAAGTGAACAAAATGCTAAACTTACGCTTTGCATCAAACATCTTGAACTTGGTGAAACCTGGCACATCATGCTCTGAGCATAGCTGTAAGAAATCAAACAACAGTCAACAAGGACAGCTGAGACAACGCTCATGTTTTTCTAACCACATCCACAAGATGGAGCTCTTCAATAACGGTCAAACTACAGAGATCATTGACAGTGAATGACTGGTAGATCCATCAGTGGTCCGCTTCTTCTATGGAAGTAATTGTTCAGCAAAAGAGTTTAATCTCTTAGGCCCCCTATCCACCAAACATCAAATATCCACCCTCCTTCCAAGATCCAGCTGGCCCTCTGAAATGTAGGGGGAGGGGCTTGTAATAGTGCAGCTCACAGGATGAGAGTCAACGCTAAACCCTACCCCATACAGACCTCAGAAACCCTTCCCCATACAGACCTCAGAAACCCTTCCCCATACAGACCTCAGAAACCCTTCCCCATACAGAC
>NW_019942553.1:240385-331462 GCF_002910315.2 Salvelinus sp. IW2-2015 | reverse complement strand
ACGTTGTAGTAGTGCAACACACAGGAGGGTGGCTGGATGATGTTCTTGGAGGCCTGGCCTTGGCTGGTGAAGCGGTTGTTCCTGGTCATGGCAAAGTCCTTATAGCTGCTGCTGCCGTCCTCCAGCTCAAACACCTGGCTGGGGATGACCGCATGCTGCTTGGACACACTGGAGAGAGAGAGAAAGAGAGAGAGGGAGAGAGGAGGACGAGAGAAATTGAGAGGAAGGGAATGGAATACAAAGAATTAGTAAAAAAATGCAAGATAATAACATTAATTCCGTGGTTGAATACTGCAGGTGCTAAGCTATCCTCTAACATGCTAACAAGGACACTCACCAGACATTAAGCCGCTTGCCAAACACCTTGATGCTGTTGAGGTGAGTGATGGCCCTGTCCACTGCATACTCATCCCCCATCTCTACTAGGGCAGTGCCCGGGACACTCTTCATGAACTTCACCTGCCACACACACAGATTTAGACACATGATGTGCATAGCAAGCCTCAAATACTATATAGCTACATACACCTTTAGCACAGTGGTTCTCAAACCTCTCCTCGGGGCCAGCCAGACATTTCACAATTTTGTTTCACCCTGAACTAGCTAACCTGATTGACTTAGTCAAGGGCTTGATAATTAGTTGACAATTTGAATCAAATCAAATTTTAATGCGCTGAATACAACAGTGAAATGCTTACTTACAAGCCCCTAACCAACAATGCAGTTTAAAAAATACTAATAAGAATAAGAAATAAAAGGAACAAGTAATTAAAGAACAGCAGTAAAATAACAATAACAGGACTATATACAGGGGGTACCGGTACAGAGTCAATGTGCGGGGGCACCGGTTAGTCGAGGTAATATGTACATGTAGGTTTCGTTATTTATTTGATTTAACCTTTATTTAACTAGGCAAGTCATTTAAGAACAAATTCTTATTTACAATGACGGCCTAGGAAAAGTGGGTTAACTGCTTTGTTCAGGGGCAGAACAACAGATTTTACATTGTCAGCTCAGGGATTCGATCTAGCAACCTTTCGGTTACTGGCCCAGACCTCTAACCACAAGGCTACATGCCGGTAGAGTTATTAAAGTGACTATGCATAGATAATAACAGAGAGTAGCAGCGGCGTAAAAGAGGGGTTGGGGGGGCAATGGAAATAGTCTGGGTTGCCATTTGATTAGATGTTCAGGAGACTTATGACTTGGGGGTAGAAGCTGTTTAGAAGACTCTTGGACATAGACTTGTCGCTCCAGTACCGCTGCCATGCGGTAGCAGAGATAACAGTCTATGACTAGGGTGGCTGGAGTCTTTGACAATTTTATGGGCCTTCCTCTGACACCGCCTGGTATAGAGGTCTTGGATGGCAGGCAGCTTAGCACCAGTGATGTACTGGGCTGTACGCATTACCCTCTGTAGTGCCTTGCGGTCGGAGGCTGAGTAGTTGCCATACCAGGCAGTGATGCAACCAGTCAGGATGCTCTCGATGGTGCAGCTGTAGAACCTTTTGAGGATCTGAGGACCCATGCCAAATCTTTTCAGTCTCCTGAGGGGGAATAGGTTTTGTTGTGCCCTCTTCACGACTTTCTTGGTGTGTTTGACCATGTTAGTTTGTTGGTGATGCATCCTGACACCAAGGAACTTGAAGCTCTCAACCTGCACCAACACAGCCTCATTGATGAGAATGGGGGCATGCTCTTTTCCTGCAGTCCACAATCATCTCCTTTGTCTTGATCACGTTAAGGGAGAAGTTGTTGTCCTGACACCACATGGCCAGGTCTCTGACCTCCTCCCTATAGGCTGTCTCGTCATTGTCGGTGACCATGCCTACTACTGTTGTGTCATCAGCAAACTTAATGATGGTGTTGGAGTCATGCCTGGCCGTGCAGTCATGAGTGAACAGGGAGTACAGGAGGGGACTGAGCATGCACCCGAGGGTCCCCTGTGTTGAGGATCAGTGTGGCGGATGTGTTGTTACCTACCCTTACCACCTGGGGGCGGCCCGTCAGGAAGTCCAGGATCCAGTTGCAGAGGGAGGTGTTTAGTCCCAGGGTCCTTAGCTTATTGATGAGCTTTGAGGGCACTATGGTGTTGAATGCTGAGCTGTAGTCAATTAATAGCATTCTCACATAGGTGTTCCTTTTGTCCAGGTGGGAAAGGGCAGTGTGGAGTGCAATAGAGATTGCATCATCTGTGGATCTGTTAAGGCGGTACGCAAATTGGAGTGGTTTCTGGGATAATGGTGTTGATGTGAACCATGATCAGCCTTTCAAAGAACTTCATGGCTACATACGTGAGTGCTACGAGTCGGTAGTCATTTAGGCGGGTTACCTTAGTGTTCTTGGGCACAGAGACTATGGTGGTCTGCTTAAAACATTACAGACTCGGACAGGGAGAGGGTGAAAATGTCAGTGAAGACACTTGCCAGTTGGTCAGCGCATGCTCGTAGTACACGTCCTGATAATCCGTATAGCCCTGCAGCCTTGTGAATGCTGTCCTGTTTAAAGGTCTTACTCACATCGGCTGTGGAGAGCGTGATCACACAGTCGTCCGGAACAGCTGGTGCTCTCATGCATGTTTCAGTGTTGTTTGCATCAAAGTGAGCATCGGACTAGTTTAGCTCGTCTGGTAGGCTCGTGTCACTGGGCAGCTCTCGGCTGTGTTTCCCTTTGTAGTCCGTAATAGTTCTCAAGCCCTGCCACATTCGACGAGCATCAGAGCCGGTGTAGTATAATTCAATCTTAGTCCTGTATTGACGCTTTGCCTGTTTGATGGTTCATCAGAGGGCATAGTGGGATTTCTTATAAGCTTCCGGGTTAAAGTCCTGCTCCTTGAAAGCGGCAGCTCTACCCTTTAGCTCAGTGCAGATGATGCCTGTAATCCATGGCTTCTGGTTGGGGTATGTACGTACGGTCACTGTGGGGACGACGTCATCGATGCACTTATTGATGAAGCCAATGACTGATGTGGCATACTCCTCAATGCCATCAGAAGAATCCCGGAACATATTCCAGTCTGTGCTCGCAAAACAGTCCGGTAGCTTAGCATCTGCTTCATCTGACCACTTTGTTATTGACCGAGTCACTGGTGCTTCCTGCTCTAATTTTTGCTTGTAAGCAGGAATAAGGAGGATAGAATTATGGTCAGATTTGCCAAATGGAGGGCAAGGGAGATCTTTGTACACGTCTCTGTGTGTGGAGTAAAGGTGGTCTAGAGTTTTTTTCCCTCTGGTTACACATTTAACATGCTGATAGAAATTTTGTAAAGCGGATCTAAGTTTCCCTGCATTAATGTCCCGGCCACTAGGAGCGCCGCCTCTGGATGAGCGTTTTCCTGTTTGCTTCTGGCGGWATASAGCTCATTGAGTGYGSTCTTAGTGYCAGCATYGGTCTGTGGTGGTATGTAGACAGCTACAAAAAATACAGATGAAAACTCTCTAGGTAGATAGTGTGGTCTACAGCTTATCATGAGATACTCTACCTCAGGTGAGCAAAACCTTGAGACTTCCTTAGAATTTGTTTACAAATATACATAGTCCGCCCCCTTGTTTTACCAGACACAGCTGCTCTATCCTGCCGATATAGCGTATAACCAGCCAGCTGTATGTTGATAATGTCATTGTTCAGCCACGACTCAGTGAAGCATAAGATATTACCATTTTTAAATGTCCCGTTGGTAGTTTAATCTTCCTCGTAGGTCGTTGTTTTTATTTTCCAATGATTGCATGTTAGCTAGTAGAACGGAAGGCAGTGTTTTTTCCCCCGATCGCCTACGAATTCTCCGAATGCAGCTCGACCTCCGACCTCTTTTTCTCTGTCTTCTCTTCACGCAAATGATGGGGATTTGGGCCTGTTCCCGGGAAAGCAGTATGTCTTTCACGTCGGGCTCGTCGGACTCGTTAAAGAAAAAAATAGCTTTTGCCAGTTCGTGGTGAGTAATTGCTGTTCTGATGTCCAGAAGTTATTTCCGGTCATAAGAGACGGTAGTAGCAACATTATGTACAGAATAAGTTAAARAATAAGTTACAAACAACGAAAAAAAACAGAGAAAAACCCCCCACAGTTGGTTAGGAGCAGGTAAAACGTCAGCCATCTTCTCCGGCGCCATGAATCAGATGTGCTAGCTCTGGAATAGATTAAATCCATGGAACAGTTGTGGGTCACCAGGAGAGATTGAGAACTACTGCTTTAGCACACCTACTTCAAACAGAAATACTTCAAACAGAATAACACACACTGACAACAACAAAAAATGAATTCATCAAAGAAATGTTCATTCACACTCAAACTATCACAAACACACACATGGATGCCCTCAAGTCCCTCCTAAAGTGGACCTCTGCTGCTGACCTTTTCGATGTTGCCATAGAGACAGAAAAGGTTGAAGATGCGGGTGCAGTTCATCTTGGTGGGGTGCAGGCCGCTCACCATGGCGACAGAGCTAGAGCCGTGGTTGTTGTAAGAGGAGCTTTGGGGCAGGGGGTAAGCCACCACCTCTGGGATGTCGTGGGAGCTCAGCTTGTACCTGCTGTTCCCTGGGAGAGGCAGCAGGGGGCAGTGTGACCCTGGAATACATAACACAAGGGGAAAGGAGGAGGAGGGGTTACAACTTTCACTTCCACCTGAGTTGTGTTCAGTAGGCATGAAACTGGATAAAACATTTTGAAATGGAGGAGGTCAGCTACTACTTTCTTGTCCTGTTTGATCCTACTAAACACAACCCTGATGGTAAAAGGAGTCTGGAGGTGGGTTATGTATGGGTAGCCTCTGGAGACAAAGCAGGGTGGGAGGTCTCTACTCTCTAATCCTCTCACCTTCAGATAAACTTGGGAATCTATACCATCCGAGGCATAGAGGTGGTTGTGCAGGGTTTCACCTGAGGAATAAGGAGTGTGGATGGGGTGGATAATGTAGCAGTCTGTGTGGATAGAGTGGATAATGTAGCAGTTTGTGTCTAGAGATGGAGGAAGCCGATACACTAAGTAATATGGTAGTGTTTTGGTGCTGAGAGGCGGGATCTTACCGTATCCATTGTCTCCGTAAGAGGACGGGTGCTCTCCCAGTATGGCCTGCCTGCCCTTCCCACGCTCTGAAACATCAACACATCCACAACATAGGGAGAGAGTATGAGGTAAATGGCTCTGGGCTACAAATTCAAATAGGTGCTATTCACATAGACACACTGATAGAAAGGTCATTGGAAGTAAAGAATCAGAATAATTAGAGGCGACAGAAACCCTGTGACATTACAGGGGAGTATGAGTACACCGACTGGGGAAACCCACTCTCTGTTGACATCTTACTTTACATTACAAGTTCACATAGTAACAGTGCAGGCATAAGGCACAACAGGGCACAATAATGAAGTCAAAGCTACATATGGAAAAAATGCTATTGATTAACACACATTATAATACCTTTTTGGGAGGGGGGCTTATATTTGTCCTGTTACACACAAGTGTGTAATAGAAATGTGTTTCTTGCATATCCCAACTCCCCCTGAGACACCCACAAAGAGTAGGGTCATCATTGTACAGCACCCCTAGAGCAATTAGGGTTGTGCCTTGCTCAAGGGCACAGCAACAGATTTTTCACCTTGTCGGCTCCAGTATTCAAACAAGCAACCTTTCAGTTACTGGCCCAACACCTGCCGCTCTATTAGAGCATGCTCCTGGTAATAATTTGCATTAGAAGGACTACAATGCCTCCACAGTTGTACCTTTACCATAGTAGTAGCACTTTAAATAGTAGTACTATGTTGTACTAATACACACAGAGAGAAGAAGACGCCAATACATGTTTTAAAAAGTAGGTCCTACTGTTAACCCCAACGGCAGTTCACTTTAAAAAAATACAATTTAAATCCTTCACAACCTATAGACAAGGAACAGTAGAGAGAAAACACAAGAATAGAAAGAAACATAAAATATCACGTTTTAAATAGGGGGAAAACATTGTTACATTTGTAATACAAAGATTGGTGGAGGAATAGTACCTGAATTACATCACTAGCGTGAACAGTCAGCAACCCTCTCACTGAGGTCTTGGCTTTATTGGCACAGGTTGTCTCTTTCAGCACAAGTGCACAACATCAACCTGTGTTACATCATCATACAGTCAGTTCACATCTGCCACAGAATCACAGTGAGATACATGGAGGCACAGGATGGACAAAGAGCAGCTGCAGTCCCATCTCCCACAAGAACAGTCCCAAAGGAGCCCTCAACATGCCTAATAATAGTTCAAATCAAATATTCAAATCAAATGTTATTTGTCACATGCGCCACATTCAACAGGTAGACCGTACCATGAAATGCTTACTTACAAGCCCTTATCCAACAATGCAGTTCAATATAGTTAAGAAAAGATTTACTAGATTTACTAAATAAATAAAAAAATTTTTTTTACCTTTATTTAACTAGGCAAGTCAGTTAAGAACAAATTCTTATTTTAAAATGACAGCCTACCCTGGCCAAACCCTCCCCTAACCGGACGATGCTGGGACAATTGTGCGCCACCCAAATGGAAGTAAAAAAAAATTAAGCAAAACAATCTAATCAAAAAGTAACAAATAACGAGACTATATACAGGGGTACCGGTACCGGATTATTGAGAGAGAGAAAGCTCATCAAACAGACAGAGTGACCTTCAGTCACAAATTAGGGACGTGCAGCAGGGTTCATTGTTTTATCTGCTGTGCAAGCGTAAGTCACCTAAACCCCCCCCCCCCCCCATCTCACSCTACGGCCCCTCCCTCCMCAMTCAGGCCACGAATACCCTMAAATACCCTGAAATCCCCCTCCCCTCACAAATCCCCCTATTTCCTCTAGTCTCCTCGTCCTTTTGGTAGAAGGGAAAACGATCCATCATTAAGAACTCCCTCGGAGAGACTGCAGGCCCCTGCTGTACACTCAGCTTTACACTGCACATCCTCTAGCCTCCATTTGTCTTGAACGCACCGCACAACACGGACCGCGGAACGAGGGAAAGCTCGGTTTGTTGTTTTGGAAAGTTAGTTGTTTTAGAAAGTTTTGGAAAGTTAGTTGTTTTAGAAAGTTTTGAAAGTATATTGAAAAAATTTGGTTACTATCTAGCTACCTTTTGAGTTTGGATCCCGCGACACGGTTGGCATCAGTTGATGGGTCTGCTACTATCTGTCCAGAGATCCTGCCAACAAAGGCCGGGTCTGAGGAGCTCCTTGGTGTAGAAGCTAGCCTAAATGATAGCTAGCTGCCATCAAGCTAGCGGTGTTTTCTTGAGAGCATAAACGCAGCCCGCGATGCAGATAGCCATTGTGGCAGGGACCAGGTTTGTGGCTCTCTAGATCTCTGCTGTTTGTTGTTTTCAATCTTCCCTGCGAACTGCCCTGTCTGGAAATGCGAGGAGTAACAGCGTAACCTACATTTTATTTTATTTATTTAACTAGGCAAGTCAGTTAAGAACAAATTGTTATTTTCAATGACGGCCTAGGAACAGTGGGTTAACTGCCTTGTTCCAGGGAAGAACAACAGATTTATACCTTGTCAGCTCGGGGATTGGATCTTAACCTTAACCTTGTAACCTTTTGGTTACAAGTCTAAACGCTCTAACCACTAGGCTACCTGCCGCCACATTGCTATCCTAACAAAGACCAAAGCCGGCGGGAGTACCGTTGAGGACAGTGGTGTCTCTCTATCACAGGTGAAGGATCTTTTAAACTAACAAAAATAGTTCTACAAGCAGTTGTTACAACAACAAGAAAATAGCGTCAAGTGTTTTGTCCGAATACTGGTGGAGTCAACTAATAAAAGAATGGACGACCTGACCAGAGAGGTCCAGGACTTGAAGAACAGTTTGCAGTTCCCCCAGGGTCTGCTCGATGAGTTGAAACAGGAGAATGGCAAGATGACAGCAATCTGTAAGTCATTGAGAGAGGACATCAGTTCTGTGTGTGAATCCATGATAACAATGACGGAGAAATCAGACTCGAGGGATAATCAAGGCGGAACAACATGGTTGTGGACGGAATTGCAGAATCTCCACATGAGACCTGGACGGAGTCTGAGGACAAAGTGAGGGAAATGATCTCAGAGAAACTGAAGATGGACCACAGGAAGATTGAGGTGGAGCGTGCCCACAGGACTGGAAAACTCACCACCGGCCCAGGTAACAGGCCCAGGTAACAGACCCAGGTAACAGGCCCAGGCCGATAGTGGTAAAGTTCCCGAGGTTCAAGGTACATCTTCCTCAACGAAGACTATCCTGAAGCTGTGCGCCAGAAAAGGAAATAACGCATCCCAGACATGAAAGCTCCCAGAGCGCGTGGGGACATTGCTTACATCCGCTATGACAGGCTCATTGTCCACCCGCCCTCCCAAAAGCCAGGAAGGGATGAAAGAGCCAAGCCTATGGGTTGATAGCTTCAACCCTGCAGCACACACACACACACACACACACACACACACACACACACATTGATTAATTGACTGCTGAATGTATATTTTTTTCTCTTGCTTTGTTTGCTCTTTTCCATATCATGTCTATCTCTGATAAGCTACCCAGGAAGGGGCTGAAAATGGCCCATGTTAATATATGTAGCCACATCAGATAACGTTCATATATTTGCCATTTCTGAGACTCAGATAATTAATTTGATGATACAGCAGTATCAATACAAGGATATAACATCTATAGAAGAGACAGAAATGCTTAAGGGGGAGGTGTTGCTATATATATTCAGAGCCATATCCCTGTAAAGACCTTATGTCAAGTGTTATTGAAGTGTTGTGGTTGCAGGTTCACCTGGCACATCGAAAGCCTTTTATTTCAGGGCATTGCTATAGGCCACCAAGTGCTAACAGTCAGTATCTAAATAATATGTGTGAAATGCTTGTTAGTGTATGTGATGTAAACAGAAATGTCTACTTTCTTGGGAACCTGAATATTGACTGGTTTTCATCAAGAGAGTAACCAGTGCCTTTAATCTGGTTCAGGTTATTAATCAACCTACCAGGGTGTTTACAAACACTACAGGAACAAGATCATCCACATGTATTCATCACATTTTAATACTGTAGAACTTTGTTCTAAAGCTGTATCCGTACCCATTGGATGCAGTGATCACAATATGGTGGCTATATCCAGGAAAGCCAAAGTTCCAAAAGCTGGGCCTGAAGTAGTGTATTAAGATTTTGCTGTGACTACGTGGATGATGTTAAAAATATTTGTTTGTCTGATGTGATTAATAAGAAGCATCCAGACGCTGCACTTGATTCATTTATTATTGATTAATATGCACCTGTTAAGAAACTGACTGTTAGAACTGTTAAGGTTCCATGGATTGATGAGGAATTTAAATACTGTATGGTTGAAAGAGATGGGGCAAAAGGAGTGGCAAATAAGTCTGGCTGCACATCTGACTGGCTGGCATACCGCAAATTGACAAATTGATAAAACTGTATTATGAAGTTAAGATCAATGATATAAAGAATGATGGAAAAAAACTTTGGAGTACTTTAAATTAAATTATGKCCAGAAAGACAAATTGAACTCTATATTTCATTGAATCAGATGGCTTATTCATCACAAAACCATTTGATATTGCCAATTATTATCTTTGTCTCTCTTTTTTAGTGGGTAGATCAGCTTTAATATTGCAAATAGATTGTGGCTTCTGTCAATGTAATTGTCTGCATCCTTTCCAATCCCCCCATCTATTTGTGGGGGTCAAATATATTATTTGAAATATATATTTTGTAAAATACATTTTCCTTTATTATTGTTCCCTAACTCTATCACCCCTCCCCTAATTGGAGTAAACTAATGGACAACAATACTGAGGCTTCCACTTCCAGTTTATATATACATTTCATGGACAGTATATTTTTTACATTGGTTATCTTTTGTTTGTTTTAAGTCCCAGCCTTCAACTCCCCTCAACCCCTCCCATCTATCTCTGAAGACCATCCAGTTTCATTTCTAGCTGCCATATATTTTCCACTGTGCTGTGATGTTTCACAAAAAGTTCTGAACCTTTCAATTCTCATAGTTTCTACAGATTGTAAAATTAAAGAGAAACACCTTTGATAAGAGTATTATTATATTATTGATCGATTGACTATGACTTATCAAATCACCCAGCAATGCTATTTGCAGTCAGCTCCAAGTAAAACAATCCTGAACCTGGAACCAAAAACAAGCTACAGTTGAAGTCGGAAGTTTACATTTAAACTCAGTCTCACAATTCCTGACATTTAATCCTAGTAAAAATGTCCCTAGCTCAGTTAGGATCACCACTTTATTTTAAGAATGTGAAATGTCAGAATAATAGTAGAGAGAATGATTTATTTCAGCTTTAATTTCTTTCGTCACATCCCCAGTGGGTCAGAAGTTTACATACACTCAATGAGCATTTGGTAGCATTGCCTTTAAATTGTTTAACTTGGGTCAAACGTTTCGGGTAGCCTTCCACAAGCTTCCCACAATTAGTTGGGTGAATTTTGGCCCATTCCTCCTGACAGAGCTGGTGTAACTGAGTCAGGTTTGCAGGCCTCCTTGTTCGCACACACTTTTTTAGTTCTGCCCACACATTTTCTATAGGATTGAGGACAGGGCGTTGTGATGGCCACTCCAATACCTTGACTTTGTTTTCCTTAAGCCATTTTGCCACAACTTTGGAAGCATGCTTGGGGTCATTGTCCATTTGGAAGACTCATTAGCGACCAAGCTTTAACTTCCTGACTGATGTTGCTTCAATATATCCACGTAATTTTCCTGCCTCATGATGCCATCTATTTTGTGAAGTGCACCAGTCCCTCCTGCAGCAAAGCACCCCCACAACATGATGCTGCCACCCCCGTGCTTCACGGTTGGGATGGTGTTCTTCAGCTTGCAAGCCTCCCCCTTTTCCCTCCAAACATAACGATGGTCATTATGGCCAAACAGTTCTATTTTTTGTTTAATCAGACCAGAGGACATTTCTCCAAAAAGTACAATCTTTGTCCCCATGTGCAGTTGCAAACTGTAGTCTGGCTTTTTTATTGCAGTTCTGTAGCAGTGGCTTCTTCCTTGCTGAGCGGCCTTTCAGGTTAGGTCGATATAGGACTCGTTTTACTGCGGATATATATACTTTTGTACCTGTTTCCTCCAGCATCTTCACAAGGTCCTTTGCTGTTATTCTGGGATTGATTTGCACTTTTCGCAGCAAAGTACGTTCATCTCTAGGAGACAGAATACGCGCCCCCTTCCTGAGTGGTATGACAGCTGCGTGGTCCCATGGTGTTTATACTTGAGTACTATTGTTTGTATAGATGAACGTGGTACCTTCAGGCGTTTGGAAATTGCTGCCAAGGATGAACCAGACTTGTAGAAGTCTACAATTTATTTTCTCAGGTCTTGGCTTGATTTATTTTGATATGCCCATGATGTCAAGCAAAGAGGCACTGAGTTTGAAGGTAGGCCTTGAAATACATCCACAGATACACCTCCAATTGACTCAAATGATGTCAATTAGCCTATCAGAAGCTTCTAAAGCCATGACATCATTTTCTGGAATTTTCCAAGCTGTTTAAAAGGCACAGTCAACTTAGTGTATGTAAACTTCTGACCCACTGGAATTGTGATACAGTGAATTATAAGTGAAATAATCTGTCTGTAAACAATTGTTGGAAAAATTACTTGTGTCATGCACAAAGTAGATTTCCTAACCGACTTGCCAAACTATAGTTTGTTAACAAGAAATTTGTGGAGTGGTTGAAAAACAAGTTTTAATGACTCCAACCTAAGTGTACGTAAACTTCCGACTTCAACTGTATATATGGGCAGTACCAAAACAAATAATCGAATTATTCTGTCTCTTCACAGCAAAATCTGCAGAGCTGGGATCGTTTTATCCCCCATATATATAACATTCTATTGGTTGTAAGACTTTTGTATAACAATTGAAATGGAATGTTTTGAATCTGGCGTCGTTTTGTGTTTCAGTTCATAAAACCATGTGCCATGGAATCGGTACATCTAAAATCACCTCCCAACTATTTTGCAAACTATATGGTGCAGCTGTCAATTCTTTTGTAATTTTGGTCTTTAATGCAGGGCCGACAGACAAGTTCTTTACCGTCTCCCATTTCCACTTGCCTTCTCTTTATTTGCGGTAATACTGCAGCTGGTTGTAATTTTGAATAGAACAGACATTTCCATATATTTTGGTTATTTGCATGTGTGACATAACTCCACCATTCCTATTTATGATACAATTTACAAAGATTATACAGTTTCTAAAAATGTTCTTCCAAAAAATGTTTTTTTTAATCAATTAGTATATTTGAGTTTAACCATACTATTATTTGAATGATTACTTCATTGGCAAAGCAGGCAAACTTTTCAGAAAATGCCAATAGCGAACACTGAGCCATCGTTCTCATGCATGAAAAAACTAAGAATGAAGGAAAGCATTGTAAGTTTGMATTTTGGAAAGTTAGTGTGGAAGAGTTGGAGAAATGATTGTTATTGATCAATAATGACAAACCTCCTGGCATTGACAACTTAGATGGAAAGCTACTGAGGATGGTGGCTGACTCTAAAGCCACTCCTATCTGTCAAATCTTTCATCTGAGTCAAGGGGAAAGTCTTTGTCCTCAGGCCTGGACGGAAGCCAAAGTCATTCCGTTACCCAAGAGTGCTAAAGTGGCCTTTACTGGTTCTAACAGCAGACCTATCAGCTTGTTGCCAGCTCTTAGCAAACTGCTGGGGAAAAATGTGTTTGACCAAACACAATGCTATTTCTCTGTAAACAAATTAACAACAGACTTTCAGCATGCTTATAGAGAAGGGCACTCAACATGTACTGAGTGCAGCCTTTGATATTATTGACCATAAACTGTTGTTGAGAAAACGTATGTGTTATGGCTTTTTAACCTCTGCCATATCGTGGATTCAGAGCTATCTATCTAATAGAACTCAGAGGGTTTTCTTAAATGGAAGCTTCTCTAAGGTCAAACATGTAAAGTGTGGTGTACCGCAGGGCAGCTTTCTAGGCGCTCTACTCATTTCCATTTTTACCAATGACCTGCCTCAGGCATTAAACAAAGCATGTGTGTCCGTGTATGCTGATGATTCACCTACAGTGGGGAGAACAAGTATTTGATTCACTGCCGATTTTCCTACTTACAAAGCATGTAGAGGTCTGTAATTTTTTATCATAGGTACACTTCAACTGTGAGAGACGGAATCTAAAACAAAAATCCAGAAAATCACATTGTATGATTTTTAAGTAATTAATTTGCATTTTATTATATTATAATTATATTATAATTTATATATATCAGAAAAGCAGAACTTAATATTTGGTACAGAAACCTTTGTTTGCAATTACAGAGATCATACGTTTCCTGTAGTTCTTGACAAGGTTTGCACACACTGCAGCAGGGATTTTGGCCCACTCCTCCATACAGACCATCTCCAGATCCTTCAGGTTTCGGGGCTGTCGCTGGGCAATACGGACTTTCAGCTCCCTCCAAAGATTTTCTATTGGGTTCAGGTCTGGAGACTGGCTAGGCCACTCCAGGACCTTGGAGATTGCTTCTTACAGACCACTCCTTAGTTGCCCTGGCTGTGTGTTTCAGGTCATTGTCATGCTGGAAGACCCAGCCACGACCCATCTTCGATGCTCTTACTAGGGAAGGAGTTGTTGGCCAAGATCTCGCGATACATGGCCGCATCCATCCTCCCTCAATACGGTGCAGTCGTCCTGTCCCCTTTGCAGAAAAGCATCCCCAAAGAATGATGTTTCCACCTCCATGCTTCAAGGTTGGGATGGTGTTCTTGGGGTTGTACTCATCCTTCTTCTTCCTCCAAACACGGCGAGTGGAGTTTAGACCAAAAAGCTCTATTTCTGTCTCATCAGACCACATGACCTTCTCCCATTCCTCCTCTGGATCATCCAGATGGTCATTGGCAAACTTCAGACGGGCCTGGACATGCGCTGGCTTGAGCAGGGGGACCTTGCGTGCGCTGCAGGATTTTAATCCATGACGGCGTAGTGTGTTACTAATGGTTTTCTTTGAGACTGTGGTCCCAGCTCTCTTCAGGTCATTGACCAGGTCCTGCCGTGTAGTTCTGGGCTGATCCCTCACCTCCCTCATGATCATTGATGCCCACGAGGTGAGATCTTGCATGGAGCCCCAGACCGAGGGTGATTGACCGTCATCTTGAACTTCTTCCATTTTCTAACAATTGTGCCAACAGTTGTTGCCTTCTCACCAAGCTGCTTGCCTATTGTCCTGTAGCCCATCCCAGCCTTGTGCAGGTCTACAATTTTATCCCTGATGTCCTTACACAGCTCTCTGGTCTTGGCCATTGTGGAGAGGTTGGAGTCTGTTTGATTGAGTGTGTGGACAGGTGTCTTTTATACAGGTAACGAGTTCAAACAGGTGCAGTTAATACAGGTAATGAGTGGAGAACAGGAGGGCTTCTTAAAGAAAAACTAACAGGTCTGTGAGAGCCGGAATTCTTACTGGTTGGTAGGTGATTAAATACTTATGTCATGCAATAAAATGCAAATTAATTACTTAAAAATCATACAATGTGATTTTCTGGATTTGTGTTTTAAATTCCGTACTTGTTCAAATACTTGTTCTCCCCACTGTATATCCGCATCAGCAACCACAGCTGGTGAAGTCACTGAAACCCTTAGGTGGCCAGTAACAAACTGGTCCTGAACATCTCTAAAACTAAGAGCATTGTATTTGGTACAAATCCTTCCCTAAATTCTAGACCTAAGCTGAATCTGGTAATACATGGTGTTGCTGTTGAACAAGTTGAGGAGACTAAATTACTTGGTGTTACCTTAGATTGTAAACTGTCCTGGTCAAAACATATAGATTCAATGGTTTTAAAGATGGGGAGAGGTCTGAGGTCACATTCCACAAAGCAAGTCCTGTAGGCTCTAGTTTTATCTTATCTTGATTATTGTCCAGTCATATGGTCCAGTGCTGCAAAGACCTAGTTAAGCTGGAGCTGGCCCAGAACAGAGCGGCACGTTTTGCTCTACATTCTAATCAGTTTTGCTCTTCACTGTAATCAGAGGGCTAATATTAATACTATGCATGCCAGTCTCTCTTGGCTAACAGTTGAGGAAAATCTGACTGCGTCACTTCTTGTTTTTATAAGAAAGATTAATGTATTGGAAATTCCTAATTGTTTGCATAGTCAACTTATACACATCACTGACACCACCAGGCATGCCCCCCATATCCAAAACAAATTCAAAGAAACGTACAGTATTATACAGAGCCATGAGTGCATGGAACTCCCTTCAATATTATTTAGCRTAAGTGAACAGCAAACCTGGTTTCAAAAAACAAATAAAGCAACACCTCACGCCACAACGCCTCTCCCCATGTGACCTACTTGTGTGTATGTACTGACATGTACAGTATGTGTAACTGATAGATGCTCGCGCACAGACACACACACACACACACACACACACACACACACACACACACACACACACACACACACTACATGTTAATGTTTTTAAATGTATGTAAATTGTAAAGTATTTTGTCTGTAATGTCTTTTTTGTTATATGTCAGGCCCCAGTAAGACTAGCTGTCACCGTTGGGGATCCTAATTAATCAAATCAAAAGCTACCAGAGATTTGCTTTGGCAATCATCATTTCCCTGCTGAGCTGATAAGAAAATGAAAGCGCTGCTTCTCTTCTTGACTGACTTTCTACATTTTTGGGGAAATGGTCCATTAGATTTTCAGTGTAAATGGCTAGTTATTACCCCACTCAAGCTGAATGCTATTTCCTACAAAGGTGCCAGGGGGTAAGGGTCATAGCTGAGGAGGAGGCCTACTACAGATGTAGGATCTTAATTTGGATCTTAATTTGATCACCCTGTTGCAGGAGAACTTTCCTGCAATGCAGGAAATGTAAAACTTGTACTGTATTTCAGGCTTCTGAAGTTTGTTATTTATCAACCCCTACAAAAAAGCCATATATTATAATCCACATAATAATTCACATTTGCTATTGCTGCAGGATTATTGTCTTGCTGTAGCAAACTGGCTCAAATTAAGATCTTTGCTGTAGGCTACAGCAAAATGAACCCTGCTGCGGTTAAAGCATCTCAGAGGGGACGTGATGTCACAGAGAGCCTCTCTGGCTGGTCCCCATGGGATGTAAAACAGACACTTTGTTGTTGCAGTTGGTAGAGCATCAAGTACTAACACGTTGTAACACCATGTTAACACCTGTTCCACAATGCCAGGGAAATGGGTTCTGTATCAGAAGGTGCTGCAGACCAGATGATAGATAGAGTAGAGGTCTGGGTTACTTCATTCTAGCTGATAGAGCTATGACTTATCAGCAGAGCTTGACTTGGGCAGGAGCTCACAGGAACTGAGTACTGCTTGAGTTCCTGCAACTCTTATAGAATATTAGATTAAAAGTATTGGGGAGTTCTGGCACCTAAATAATAAACAATACCGGTACCCAAAATGAGTACCGACACTATTTCAGTCCAAGTTAAGCATTGTTTATCAGCTCACATAAAATGGGCTGATATACAATCCAACACCCAGTATAATAAAGGTGTGAGGGTGCTTCAAAGTGAATAAAATATCAGTTCCTCTCAGGTAAGCAGGTAAGCATGTTACTTAAGCAGTGTGTCCTGAGTTAAGAGCTGTCCACAGAGGACACTGGAGGAATCAATTAGAATGCTGTGAGAATGCCACAGCAGGAGGCTAACTCACTCTCACTGGGGTTTCAAATGAGTTTTCTTGCCTGAGTTTTCTAATTTAGCCACGCAGTAAAGGGAGATGTTCATCGTAAAGTAAACCTCCTAAGCTGGTTACTAATGTCCCCTGGTTAGTCTGAATAGATAGATGCACTTTAAGAGACAAGGGGCTATGACATTCACAGAGCTGTGACTTTCAGATGGAGATAGAGAAGTTGGACCTCTGATAGAGGGACTCCAGGTCTCACAGAGCTGGGACTTTACTAGGGAGTTGAAACAATCATAAAAGGAACTGTGACTCTCTTCATCCACACAATGTGCTTCCATTAACAGTGCATGCAATAATTATTATCTAAACTTTTCTCTCTGCTAAAATAGGCATTTCAACACATTGACATTGACAGAAATACTATAATATAAAGTATAGCTTATAGAAGAAGATAGTGTCAATTTGGTATTTAAGTAGATTACAGAGCATAGGTGTGTATCTTATTGTCTGATTTAACAGAATACAGGCTTTCTCTACAGGCTTGAAGACAGAGAGAAATGCACTTTAATGTTCCAATGTCCAGACTAGGGATTGTATACACTAATACATAAATATTTCTACTACTGGTCATTTGGTGAGGGGATATAAAGGGATTTAGCCAGTCAGAGTACTGACTGAATAAGATCAGGATGCAAGCAAGAGAAGAAAATAGGTCCAGTCTAAAAGCAGTCAGTCCTCCAGCCATGAGGTGGCACTGGCGGGTTCTCCTGGGCGTGTTGATGTTGAGGTTGCATGAGGTCAGGATGAATGAGTAGTCTTTCTCCCTCTCTCTTGAGGTTTGGGTGAAGATGGATGCATGTTGTTGTGCAGGGTCAGCCTGTCGTCCATCCATCCCTCTCTCTCTCTCTCTCTCTCTCTCTCTCTCTATTCCCATGGGCGGCAGGTGCAGGCTTGTGAGAGACGGATGTGAGAGTGTGTTGCTTGGAGAAGGACGCGCAGTGGGTCGATCTTGTGTTGGCTTGGTTGACTGCAGGTCTGTGGTCCATACTGGTCCTTAAACACCTTCCAATAGGTGCGCTACAGTGACAATGATGACTTCACATAAACAGGGCCATATCTCTGCTCTTTTTTCAAACAGCATCTGTGCTACTGTAACATTCCTCATACAATGATAAAACCACCGTACCCACATCAGCCTCTGACTCAGTATCTCTCTGTCTCACATTTAGCAACGTTAGCGAGGATATAGAGAAGTATCGCCAAGTATCTGTTTCATTTCAGCTGATGCAGACTAAACTCAAGACAAATTGTCTTTCTCTCTCTCTCTGTGTCGCTCTCTCTCCTCTCTCTGTCGCTCTCTCTCTCCAACAGCTAAGATCTGATTTATCTACAGCCTGCAGGAATGAAAAGAGAGAAAGAGCCACACTTATTTGATATCCTTACCGCTCCTTTCCTGCTGTTCTGTTTGCAGCCTGAACAAATTTGAGTTACTGAGCCAGAGGGAGAAAAACCTGACTCTGCCCTGCAGGCTGCCCATGGACTCTCTGACAGCCCGATATTGCAGGTTTTAGTCCTAACACAGCAGCTTCTACACAATGAGAGTGCTCCATAGCCTACAGAACTAGGAGCAGATTGTTACCTCTTCGGACCAGGTAAGGCTTTGTGTAGTCCCAGCTCTCGTTGTCATTTCTGATCACGTTCAAGCGAGTTGGCTACAGGGGGGAAACAACAGATATGTTGTTGCATGCTGAGGCTGATCATCAGGAAGTGCTCTGGTGTTTTAAACAAAATCTATTTGCTAAGAATTATATATGTGATTGCGTGTGGTGAATATAGACTTACCCTTGCATATTCAATTTTTAAGGTGCAGCAGCCGGCATAGATGTCAGCTCCATTGAGAGCAGCCTTAGCTTTCTGAGCACACTCGACGGACTCAAATGTGAGGAGGACAAGTTAAGGACAACAGCAAAACAACCAACGAACCTCAAGCCTCAATTCACAATTACAAGTCCCCGGATAGAAGTTATAAAACCTCTAAACCCATCAACAAAAACAAGTCTATGCTCATTGAATAATTTGACTTGGGGATACATTTCTTATTGGCTCACCCTCCACCCCTAACACTCACACCCTAACAGACAGACAGCCTGTCAGCCAGACAGACAGACAGACAGAAAGGATATTCCACCATGGCCTGGATGCCGTTGCGTTTGAAGATGACGATGCGCATCACACTGCCGATGGGGTTGCAGACGGTGTAGAGAACATCCTTGGAGACAACAGAGGGAGACAGAAAGAATGTTTTAGTCAGCTCTCACCAAGGCTGCAGACGGAAGATAAAAGCTCCAATCAAATCAAATCAAATTATATTTGCCACATGTGCCGAATACAACAGGTGTAGTAGACCTTACCGAGAAATGCTTACTTACAAGCCCTTAACCAACAATGCAGTTCAAGAAATAGAGTTTAGAAAATATTTCCTAAATAAACTAAAGTAAAAAATAAAATAAAAAGTAACACAAGAAAATTACATAACAACAATGAGACTATATTCAGGTACCAGTACCAGTGTTCCTTGCCTCGTAGCAAGCAGAAAAGGCATTTAGCTCGTCTGGTAGGCTCGCGTCACTGGGCAGCYCGCGGCTGTGTTTCCCTTTGTAGTCCGTAATAGTTTTCAAGCCCTGCCACATTCGACGAGCGTCAGAGCCGGTGTAGTATAATTCAATCTTAGTCCTGTATTGACGCTTTGCCTGTTTGATGGTTCATCTGAGGGCATAGCGGGATTTCTTATAAGCATCCGGGTTAGAGTCCCGCTCTTTGAAAGCGGCAGATGTAGCCTTTAGCTCGGTGCAGATGTTGCCTGTAGTCCATGGCTTCTGGTTGGAATATGTACGTACGGTCATTGTGGGGACGACGTCGTCGATGCACTTATTGATGAAGCCGGTGACTGAGGTGGTATACTCCTCAATGCCATTGGATGGATCCCAGAACATATTCCAGTTTGTGCTAACAAAACAGTCATAGCACCCGCATCCTCTGACCACTTCTGTGTCTCTCTAATCAGACTCTGTTTGACTCAATAATAAGACAATTCAACCCTATCCATGACCAGCGTGCATACTTCCTGCTTAAGTTTTTGCTTGTAAGCAGGAATAAGGAGGATAGAATTATGGTCAGATTTGCCAAATGGAGGGCGAGATAGAGCTTTGTATGCGTCTCTGTGTGTGGAGTGAAAGTGGTCTAGAGTTTTGTTTCCTCTGGTGGAATTAGGTCAAACGGATTTAAGTTTCCCTGCATTAAAGTCCCCGGCCACTAGGAGCGCCGCTTCTGGATGAGCATTTTCTTGTTTGCTTATGGCCTTATACACCTCGTTGAGTGCGGTCTTAGTGCCAGCATCGGTTTGTAGTGGTAAATAGACGGCTACGAATAATATAGATGAGAACTCTCTTGGTAGATAGTGTGGTCTACAGCTTATCATGAGGTATTCTACCTCAGGCGAGCAATACCTCGAGACTTCTTTAATATTAGACATTGCGCATCAGCAGTTATTGACAAATAGACACACACCCCGCCCCTCATCTTACCAGACATAGCTGCTCTGTTCTGCCAATGCACGGAGAAGCCAGCCAGCTCTATATTATCCGTGTCGTCGTTTAGCCACATCTTGTGAAACATAAGATATTACAGTTTCAAATGTCCCGTTGGTAGCATAGTCTTAATCGTAGATTGTCCAGTTTGTTTTCCAATGATTACACATTGGCCAATAATACGGAGAGTAGTGGAGGTTTACCTACTCGTCTGCAAATTCTTACAAGACCCCCCCCTTCTCCGTCTTTTCTTCGCGGATGACGGGGATTTGGGCCTTGTCTCAACAAAGCAGTATATCCTTCGCGTCGGACTCATTAAAGAAAAAATCTTTGTCCAGTTCGAGGTGAGTAATCACTGTTCTGATGTCCAGAAGCTCTTTTCGGTCACAAGAGACGGTAGCAGCAACATTATGTACAAAATGAGTTACAAACAATGTGAAAAAACAAGCAAAAAGCACAGTTGGTTAGGAGCCTGTAAAACGGCAGCCATCCCCTCCTGTGCCATTACACAATTATACAATAGCGAGAGCAATCTGGATGCAGGAACCTATATGTTCCATTTTAAAGTTCCATTAGTCTTGATATAAGACACTCTAGTATGGCATTGTATGTCTATCTATAAGAGTGAGTGTATATCTATGTGCATACATCTATCAGTCCTTTAGTGTGTGTGTTCATTCTTCCATAATGCTTGTATGTTCTAGCACAGTGACTGTGTCTCTCTAATCAGACTCTGTTTGACTCAATAATAAGACAATTCAACCCTATCCATGACCAGCGTGCATAACTATTGTATTTCCTCTATGCTCAGCTGGAATTAGACACAGGGAAGCAGTGCTGGATGCTTTCTCAGCCTATTTGTTCATCCATATCTGAGGAAGACTGATATATGTGAGCTTCCTGGTATTCTAATCATCAGACACATGCTATCTGAACACATCTACAGACGCCCYGCTGAGATCCCTCTCTATCTATCAGTACCTGAGAGGGAGAAAGGCAGAAAGAGAGCAGGGGGAGATGATAGAGAGAGCAAGGGGGAGGGGGATATGCAAACTCCGGGACAAATACACCTTGAAACAGCCCGAGGATGCTTTAAAACACTACTTTCTAAATGTAGCCCGTCAGCTCACATTAGGAGCGAGAGGGAGACAGAGAGATAACATAGAGATATAGAGGAGTGAGAGAGCAAGAAAGAGTAAAAAAATGATAATACACAATGCTTTCGATTCATATATTCACTTGACTACTGATAATATGGGCAATAATCAAGGACTCTCGTTAGCTACTGTTACCAAGGTGAGAGAATAGCATACATACAGTACCAGGGGCATGGCACAGAGCGACTTAATAACTGCCACTGTGGTAATGGTTCTTTGTCGCTCAGTTGATAGAGTATGGTGCTTTTAATGCCTGGATAGTGGGTTTGATTCCTGGGACCACCCATACGCAAAATGAATGAACACATGACTGTAAGTTGCTTTGGATAAAAGCGTTTGCTAAATGGCATATATTACATATATTTTATCATTCTAATGTATAATACAGTATGTATTTTCAGCACTGATTACCGTGGTGATGGGGTAGAGGGGATTCTGGATAGACAGGAGCAGGACCTTGTTGCCACTGTTGGGGTTGTCTGAGTTGGTGGGGCGAGTGATCCTCTTGCTGGTGGAGTAGTTGAAGAAGGCCTGCTGGCCTGCGATGTAGACGGCCTCGCTACTGCCACATGCCACACACTTATCAGCACTCTCCACCATCTCAAACTCCACCAGCGCCTGCCGCTTAAAGGGCATCATCATCACATAGCTGCCATCAACACAGAACAACAAGGAAGTCCATTAGAATTCAATTGACTGAGTGGAAAATGTGTCCATTACTCTAAATGGACTGAGGCTCAAATTACACCCTATTCCCTGCTGTCTACCGTACTGCCATAAAGAGAGCACTATTGGGAAGAGGGTCTCTTTGAGATTTCCCCAATGAGAACCAATGTCCTGAACTGACAGAATTTAAACTGCAAGTTTGGATTGTAAAACACTTCCTAGTCAAATTGTGAGGTTTTGGGCAACTGTCAAACAATTCTAGCAGAAAGGAAACTGCTGTATCTATTTCTTGTTTATATTACCTTCAAAAAATGATCATAGAAGCACTGAGCCTAAAGTGGCTCAACACAAAAGCACACAAAACAGAGGAGGGGAGAAACTGCTGCTGTGACAATACTGTGGGCAGTGCTGGTCTAATTGGACAGTTACCATAGTTTCTACAGTTACCATGGTACGGTAGATTGTCCCTATGTTGTGGGTTACCCATGCTGTCGTATGCTGTTTCCACAGCTCTCTTAGGGTTGATGGGATGTTAATGAATATTGCACCACATAAGGAGCCTGAGTCACGCTGAGATCTCTCTGTTACTCAAGGTCTCTGTGAGGTAGGGGAGAGTGGGGTAATCTGAGCAATTTTTTCCATTCAGCATCACTCCGTCAAGGGAAACATATTATTCTTTCTAACAAAGAAATGTAAAATTTCAGGATGTTGTTTATACATGGAAATAATCAGAATTCATGTAACCGTTACAGTTTTGAGAACATATCTTGTCCAAAAAAAGTGGTCTCTTGGCACAACTTACCCCGGGTAAAGGGTAAGTTAAACCGTCTACACATTTTTGTACTGTATGACATATTACCACTTTTTTAAAACCATGCCTATCTTTATTTCCCAAACACAATTCAATCACAATAGCATTTTGGTCTTTTAATYATTTTAAGCATCTAACAAACACTTTTTAAAAGACTTTTAACATAGGCCAGACCTTGTTGTTACCTCATATCCCAGCGATTTCCTTGCATTACACCTGGGAAGTAGTGATGAGCGATTAGCGCTTTTTGAGGTTGGTTCGGTTTGGGTTTGGTTATAAAACAAATATCATGGTTAAATGCACTATGCATTATGTGGGTTGAATGCTGTAACACAGAATAAAATTATTAATAAAAGTCCCATGATGGTAGTGACTGCCTATTGCTGCTTTTTGGAATTCAAATAATTGAACAGATTTTGCTCAATTAGTTGTTTAAAAAACTAAAAATAACATTAATTTCATTAATCACTCAGCACTACATTTCAATTTGCTCAACCATTGGCACAACTTACCCCAAGGCAAACATTTTGACTATATTAGCCCACACAGCTACAAGGCTACACTTTCATGCTAGGTTTAGGAGCTTATATAGACCTCAACTGACGTATAGAAACAATCTTAAAATGATCTACATTGGTTTAGATACAAGCATCATGAAAACTCTAACACAATGAATTCATTTGACTTGGTGAAAATCCGTTTTTTGGACCTAAGTTGCGTACCACTCTTTCCATATGGTTTCTTCCTTTACAGACTCCATGAAATGATGACCTCTTAAATATTTGGTAAAATGATTTTCTGTGCATATTTTCCTATGTTTAACAAAACGATGGGATAAATGCCTTTTCGTTATGAGGTCTAACAAGGGGTTAAGGGGTGGGGTGCATATACCACCCAACACATTTGGATGGATTCTTACCATATGGGTCCAAACTTCTCAAGGGCCTCCACCAGGTCAGCCTCCACCACAGCCTCACACAGCCCCCTGACATGGACGACTGGGGACTGTGCAATCCTATGGGAGTCCTCCCCACTGTCCTGCAACACACACAAACAACATTGGTTAGAGACGAGAACACACAATACCTGGAATAGCGGCAGAGGTTATGTTGATCATAAATCAACTGTATTAAATCATATAACAACTGAAGTGCCATGTCCTGTATAGTACCTATCTAAAATAGGAGTCATTTTGAAAAGTTTGGATGTAGGGAGGAGGTTTCAGGTTGAATAATTTAACTGCAGCTCAAAATGGATGACCTCCAGTACAGGTTACCTTCCCTAACTGGGACTGTACCCCTCTATGTGAGAACCTTTAAGTACATCTATGAATGAGAGGATGGGTCGCTTCAAGGATTCCCGACTGAAATTCAGTTTTTAAAATGTTATTATCTGTAATTTGCGGCTTAGCTGGCTTTCTCTAGCAGTAGTGGGCGGGAATCCATCTCTCTGTGATAGTAATATGAATATGGTTACATTCCCATTCAATATATGACATGCAGGAATAATGGCCAAGACCTATGCCCAATGGACAAGGTGCTTGTGGAGCATAGAGTCAGTGGTGGGAAAAGTACTCAATTGTAATACTTGAGTAAAAGTAAAAAGTAAATGTTAAACATCAAACTCCTTATATTAAGCAAACCAAAACAATCTTTATTTATAATTTTATTTACGGATGGCCAGGAGCACACTCCAACACTCAGACATAACTTACAAATGCAGTATTTGTGTTTAGTGAGTCCGCCAGATCAGAGGCAGTAGGGATGACATTGAAATGTGCGTGTTTTCAACCATAATTCTGTCCTGCCTGAGTATTCCAAATGTAACAAGTACTTTTTGGTGTCAGGGAAATGTATGGAGTAAAAAGTACATTATTTTCTTTAGGAATGTAGTGAAGTAAAAGTAAAAGTTGTCAAAAATATAAATAGTAAAGTACAGATACCCCAAAAAACTACTTCAGAAGTACTTTTAAGTATTTTTACTGGAGTACTTTACACCACTGAGCATAGTGTTAAAGCTCACCCTTCTGTTTCAAACACCTATCTCTGTCTGCTGTGGCAGTACAACTTCTCCATCCCTATAGTGCAACAAAAACATCCCACTCTGCCCTTTCAGATGTCCTATTCCACTCAGTCTATAAAGGAGAGCCAGGCAGAGAAAGAGGAAAATAGGCAGAACGGGGAGGTTGAAAGTCAAAAGACAGCACTAAGAGAGAATGCAAGAAAAGGAGTGAAAAGGAGTGATGCAGATGGAGTTAAAGGTCCAATGCAGATGTTTTTATCTTAATATCAAATCATTTTGGGGTAAGAAGGAAGTACCTCACTGTGATTGTTTTCAATTAAAATGGTCAAAAAGAAACAAAAAATGCCTCTTAGCAAAGAGCAATTTCTCAAGCAAGAATTTAGCTAGGGCTGTCTGGGATTGGTCTGAGTTGAGTTTGGAAGGGGAAAATGGAAAAAAGCTGTTACTGGCAGAGAGGTTTGGAACTCTTTCTTATTGGTCTATTAACTAATTTAAGTGTAACTAATTGCACAGTATTACTCCAACCTCACAGTGTGGAAATATACACTGAAWAWAYATCTAAACACAACATGTAAAGAGTTGGTCCCATGTTTCATGAGCTGAAATAAAACATCCCAGAAATTTTCCAAACGCACAAATAGCTTAATTCTCTCAAATTTTGKSMACACATTTGTTTACATCCCTGTTAGTGAACATTTCTCCTTGGCCAAGATAATCCATCCACCTGACAGGTGTGGGATATCAAGAAGCTGATTAAACAGCATGATCCTTACACAGGTGTGCCTTTTGCTGGGGACAATAAAAGTCCACTCAGTGGGGAAATGATCACCTTCGATGGCCACTGGCACGCTGGAGAAGTGTGCTCTTCACAAATTAATCCCGGTGTCAACTGTACCGGGCAGATGGCAAGCAGCGTGTATGGCATTGTGTGGGCGAGTGGTTTGCTGATGCCAACGTTGTGAACAGAGTACCCCACGGTGGCAGTGGGGTTATGGTATGGGCAGGCATAAGCTCCAGGGATACCGTGACGAGAACGTCGTGCCATTCATCCGCCGCCATCACGTCATGTTTCAGCATGATAATGCACAAGCCCATGTCGCAAGGATCTGTACACAATTGCTAGAAGCTGAAAATGTCCCAGATCTTCCATGGCCTGCATACTCACCAGACATGTCACCCATTGAGCATGTTTGAGATGCTCTGGATCGATGTGTACGACAGCGTGTTCCTGTTCCCACCAATGTCCAGCAACTTCACACAGACATTAAAGAGGGGTGGGACAACTTTCCACAGGCCACAATCAACTATATGCGAAGGAGATGTGTCACGCTGCATGAGGAAAATGGTGGTCACACCAGATACTGACTGGTTTTCTGAGCCACTCCCCTACATTTTTTAAGGTACTGTATCTGTGACCAGCAGATGCATATGTTTATTCCCAGTCATGTGAAATCCATAGATTAGGTCCTAATGAAGTTACTTAAATTGACTGATTTCCTTATGTGAACTGTAACTCAGTAAAATCTTTGAAATTGTTGCATGTTGTGTTCAGTGTATATCAAACACAGGAAAATCATGTTTTTGACTCCACTGGGACTTTAAAGAAAGGGGGTCAAAGAGAGGTAAGGTTTAGTTATACAAATGGAGAGAGCGAAAGAGAGAGACTACAGCCCGTGCAAAGAGAGAGACAAGGCAGTAAGATTAAAATACTTTCTAGAAGTGTCTGTCTCCAAAATGAGGTTCATTTCAAATGGCCCACAGTTCAGTCCCTGCAGACTCTGATAACGCATAATGCGATTCAAAATATATCACAGTGTATAACGTTTCCATACCCAGTTTTAATGTGAGTAAAGTCATACCGTAAAAAAAAATCAAAACAGGTTTGTTGGAAATACCAAGTTTCGGTACAGTTTTATAAATGCTGATGTAGGGCAACCCCAGAAGTGACCCTTTACACTTTATGCAAGAATTTCCTCTGTGTCTTAGGAATTCAACATTCTCTGTGTTGATCTCACCAAACCCCATTGTCACACCTCTGAGCAGTAGAGGTTCTGATGGGATTACATCATGTAGGTCTGATATCTGATTGGAGGTTAACTATACAGTAATGCTATTGGCCAACAACTCAGATGTTATAAAAGGGTCTTAGATTAATTGTCGCTCTCTCTTTTTTGTTCCTGACCTGCACCGGTTGAGATTCTCTCCTGTGAGCTGTGGGTCATGGCACAAGTCACGGTTTCATTATCTCTCTCTCTCTGATCATGCCTAGATTAAGGCCTTGTAATGCTTGCTAATGCTTTGTAAATTAAGTTTCATGCCTTGTATGTGAATCCATTCATTTTACAAAGTAATTAAATAATACTTGTACAGTTGAAGTCGGAAGTTTACATACTGTAACGGCTGTCGTCTTCCTCTTCCTCGGACGAGGAGAGAAGGATCGGTGGACCAATACGCAGCGAGGTATGTTGACATAATGAATTTATTTGAAAAGACGAAGACTGACACGAACTATACTTGACTTATACAAAATAACAAACAAACAACGACGCTATAAACGTAGTGCAAACAAAAAGCAACAAACGTTCAACATAGACAGACCTGATCATGGAACTTACATAAAACACGCAGAACTCACGAACAGGAACAGACTACAATAAACGAACCGAACAACCAAAACAGTCCCGTGTGGTGCACAGACACGGAAGACATTCACCCACAAACAAACAGTGTGAACAGCCAACCTATATATGGTTCTCAATCAGAGGAAAACGTCAAACACCTGTCTCTGATTGAGAACCATATAAGGCTAATTTCAAGTGCCCTAAACATAGAAAACACAAAACATACAATGCCCACCCCAACTCACGCCCTGACCAACTAAACATATACAAAAATAACATAAAATAGGTCAGGAACGTGACACATACACTTAGGTTGGAGTCATTATAACTCGTTTTTCAATCACTCCACAAATTTCTTGTTAACAAACTATAGTTTTGGCAAGTCGGTTAGGACATCTACTTTGTGCATGACACAAGTCATTTTTCCAATAACTGTTTACAGACAGATTATTTCACCTATAATTCACTGTATCACAATTCCAGTGGGTCAGAAGTTTACATACACTAAGTTGACTGTGCCTTTAAACAGCTTGGAAAATCCCAGAAAATGATGTCATGGCTTTAGAACCTTCTGATAGGCTAATTGACATAATTTGAGTCAATTGGAGGTGTACCTGTGGATGTATTTCAAGGCCTACCTTCAAACTCAGTGCCTCTTTGCTTGACATCATGGGAAGATCAAAAGAAATCAGCCAAGACCTCAGAAAACAAAATGTAGACCTCCACAAGTCTGGTTCATCCTTGGGAGCAATTTCCAAATGCCTGAAGGTACCACGTTCATCTGTCTGTACAAACAATAGTACCCAAGTATAAACACCATGGGACCACGCAGCCGTCATACCGCTCAGGAAGGAGACGTGTTCTGTTTCCTAGAGATAAATGTACTTTGGTGTGAAAAGTGCAAATCAATCCCAGAACAACAGCAAAGGACCTTGTGAAGATGCTGGAGGAAACAGGTACAAAATTATCTCTATCCACAGTAAAAATGAGTCCTATATCGACATAACCAGAAAGGCCGCTCAGCACGGAAGAAGCCACTGCTCCAAAACCGCCATAAAATAGCCAGACTACGGTTTGCAACTGCACATGGGGACAAAGATCATACTTTTTGGAGAAATGTCCTCTGGTCTGTTGAAACAAAAATAGAACTGTTTGACCATAATGACCATCGTTATGTTTGGAGGAAAAAGGGGGAAGCTTGCAAGCCGAAGAACACCATCCCAACCGTGAAGCACGGGGTGGCAGCATCATGTTGTCGGGGTGCTTTGCTGCAGGAGGGACTGGTGCAATTCACAAAATAGATGGCATCATAAGGAAAATTATGTGGATATATTGAAGCAACATCTCAAGACATCAGTCAGGATGTTAAAGCTTGGTTGCAAATGGGTCTTCCAAATTGACAATGACCCCTAGCATACTTCCAAAGTTGTGGCAACATGGCTTAAGGACAACAAAGGCGAGGTATTGGAGTGGCCATCACAAAGCCCTGACCTCAATCCTATTGAAAATGTGTGGGTAGAACTGAAAAAGCATGTGCGAGAAAGGAGGCCTACAAACCTGACTCAGTTACACCAACTCTGTCAGGAGGAATGGGCCAAAATTCATGCTTGTGGAAGGCTACCCAAAAAGTTTAACTCAAGTTAAACAATTTAAAGGCAATGCTGCCAAATACTAATTGAGTGTATGTAAACTTTTGACCCACTGGGAATGTGATGATAGAAATAAAAGCTGAAATAAATCAATCATTCTCTACTATTATTCTTACATTTCACATTCTTAAAATAATGTGGTGATCCTAACTGACCTAAGACAGGGAATTTTTACTTGGATTAAATGTCAGGAATTATGAAAAACTGAGTTTAAATGTATTTGGCTGAGGTGTATGTAAACTTCCGACTTCAACTGTATTTAGAATTCTATTCTCAGACATTTCTTGATTGCCTATTACTCTAAATCAACGATAGTCTCTTGCATATTTTAATCATCTTTATGGAGTCAGATAAACATTTTAATAGGCTAATTGCTTATTCTTGCATGTGAGGTGTATAACACACATATCCAATCTTACCCCACTACACCGACAGATCATTTGTTTGTTCGACATGGTGGGATCTTTTTGTGTCTGTAAAATGTATTAAATGAAACGCATTTATGCACAAAGCAAATATTGATATAATAACCATTATATCTAAATAAACTTGGAGTAATGCAATGGTATGGTATGTGGTCCTTCCACTACGACTCAGGAAACCAAACAGTTTATTAGGCTACAGATGAAATAATTTATGATGGACTTCACAGGCTGGTGAAAGTGCAAGGTGATCTTGATGCTCCTGTCCAATAAATATTGAGGGTCTTATTCTGGTGACATGCTGATCGATGCGAATAAAAAAAAAAAAAAAAGTTAAATGGGTTTCCATCACATTTTCAACTCTACTCATGGTTTTCTCTCAAAAAAAATGTTGCGGTTTATAGAGCGAGTATGCCCACTCTGGTATGGGCATGTGCACTCTAGCAAACAGCTCGCAGACACAGTGTGGGTATAGCCTACCTGCAGTACATGATGAGATTATTATCGACAAGAGAACGCGATTMTTTTTATTTGTCAAACGGAAGCCAAGCATTGATGATCATGCCATCAGAATAAGACCCTCGATGTTTATGGGAAAGGAGCATCAAGATCGTCACCTTGCACTTCCACCACCCTGTGAAGTTCATCATAATGTATTTCATCTGTAGCCTAATAAACAACATGCTTTCCCGACGAGTCATAGTGGGAGGACCACAAAACATGTCACCGCGTGACTGCAAGTTGGTTTATTATATCAATATTTACGCATATAAGCAGTTCCACTGACATTTCTCACATAATTTATTTTACCGACACATCAAAATCCCACTTTTGTCTGTCATATATTTTTGGGTCGACGATTGGAAAGTTTACTGACACATTTTCTGTTTCCATCAGGCCTGTCGTGACATTTTTTATCCGACGTGTACTTTATTTGCATAAAAAGATTAGATGGAAACCTGGTTAGAGACAGATATTTGATGACAATCAGGTAAATAGAATAAGGTGGCTTTAAGATGGAAATAGTGGAATAACTTGTTCCTTTCTGTTTCCTGGGCTTTCTAACTTAGTCACTCCTCTCCTCTCCCATTCTGGGATTTCAACATTCCTCATCACTTCTTAGGGAAATACTAATAACCTAGCGTGCAAGGATCAGTTGGCCACGCAAGTGTGTGTGTCTGTATGTGTTTGTGTGTGTAGGCATGGGCAGATGGWTGCGCAAGGTTAAGTGGCAGTCCAATCCATCAGCAGACTCATTTTCCCAGAGTGCTGTTTTTTCAGTGTTTGTTAAAGTGGTGTGTGAGAGTGGCCTACTGGCCTTGTATTCCAGCTCATTCCTCACTCAAATTTTGAATAATCCTCACTACAACACAGGTGACCATGGCAAAAATGAGGTTAAATGACTTCTCAGTCTCTACACTACTTTACCTCTCTCTCTTCTCTCTCTCAGTTATGATGTGGTGGTGGACTACACTTCCTTGCTGAGCTGATTTCCTCAGCCTATTGTGTGTGTCAGTGTTTTACTGTCTGTGCTGTTCACTAAGACCCYGACAGTCTCAGAGGGAGGTGACCCCCTGGCACAGACAGCAGCACCTGCCGTTTAGGGAGAGCAAGGCACCAGTATGAGCWTTGAGAGACAGAATATGTGTTCCTTCCCATACATACCTTCACTGTGTGTACTCCTCTGACAACATCCCTGTGTTCTGCTACGCTGCTCTGACTGAGTGTGTTCCTCTCCCCTCTCTCTGATATTTATAGCACACTGCTGACATTTCAGAGTGGCTGCAGTAAAAATGTAGGCCATACAGGAAAAGGGCTGGTGCAGTGTATTGTGATAGGTGACCAATTAGCTTGCAGTATGGTATTTGGTACTGGGAGGTGGGCGTGGTGAGTGTATATCTGTCTGATGAAAACCTCATACAAAATGTGTGCYTTTTTTTATTTATTGAAAGTAGTAACTCCCTCAATGTACTCTGAAATGTCATGTATTCATAACACATTCTGAAGTTTCAAAATTGTATGTTTGTTATTGGTAAAATATGTCAGTTAGGGACAATATTTTTGTATGTGTGTACATATGTGTGTGTGTGTAGCTGCTAATAAAAAAACTGCCGTCAATTAAATGACTATGTGAAGAGTACTACAGTATGCTAATAAACCAGAGGTCAATAAATGTTTTTCTTATCATACAGCTGTAACGGCTCTCGTCGAAAGGAGGAAGTGTGGACCAAGTCTCAGCGTGGAAAGTGTTCATGATATTTATTTTCAAAAAACACTTGAACAAAATAACCAAAGTGAAAACGAAAGCGCACAGTTCGGTAAGGCAAATAAACTATATAGAAAACAAGATCCCACAAAACCCAAASGGAAAATGACAACTTATATATGATCCCCAATCAGAGACAACGRTAGACAGCTGCCTCTGATTGGGAACCACACTCGGCCAAAACAAAGAACTAGAAAACATAGAATGCCCACCCAAATCACACCCTGACCTAACCAAATAGAGAAATAAAACRKCTCTCTAAGGTCAGGGCGTGACAACAGCAAACATTTATTGAAATTTCATTGACTTAGAAACACCTTAGTATTATATTAACAATACTGAAAGGTCTGCACGATTGCTGATGTATTCCTAGATATCTTAGCTATAGAATAGCTTTGGTTATTGCCTGATCTACAAGCTTCAATTGTTTTATTAAAGAGAATTACCAGAGTATGAGCAGTAATTAAGAAAGTGGCAATCACTAATGGTATATTTTAATATATTTCATTTAATATAAAGAATAGGAAAACATGCATGTGATTTGATGACGTTTCTTTCAACCTCATCTTGTGTAGTAAGCAACAATCAACTCTAACACCAAATAATCTAACACAATTTACAATAGCAGTAGCCAGTAGCCTACGGCAAAACAATTCAGCACGCTTATTCAAGTCCAGCATAAACTCAAACATTAAAGGTCAATGTCTGGAAAACATCCCACACAGGTCAATGTGATAGCAGGGGAAAAAGGTGTTAGGCCTGTCTTTGGTTTGTTGCCATAGGTCTTCAGTTCAGGCTCTATGGTGATTCTCTGTTAGGAATAGTATCATACACCGAGCGACGAGGGTCTTTCTGAAGGGCTGTGTAGGTGTCATCCTGTAGGTTATCATGCTCATCAGGTTCATCCTGTATGTCATTGAACTCAGCAGTGTCAGCGTAGATATGATCTATGCTCTCCTTCTCACACACGTCGACGTTCAAGGCATCCTTACTGACATAATRGACTCTCAGTGTATCTGAGATCACTTTCTCCACGGTTTCTCCTGTTCAGTGTGTAGTAGCTGAGGACTAGAAGAGTTCCAGTAGTCAGGACAGTCACCACCCCCAGTACAGGAGCCAAGACACTGGTCTATCATCTGTGGTCAGGTCCCAGGTACAGTTCTGAGCTCCAATCTCATTCTTAGCCTCACAGAATTACTGGTCAATGTACCCAAGACTGACACTGGTGTAACTTTGTTTCTCCCTGTAAAACCGTCAMTTCAGTTTCATTCCTTTGGTACCAGGTGTATTTCTCCACTGGTGGGTTGGCATCACTGCTGCAGGTCAGAGTCACTGCACCGCCTTCCAATATTTCATTGACTGTCACGGTGGTGGACCTTGGAGGTTTTCTCAATGAGCATAGCTGCAAGGGACCAGTGATTCTCGAGGCCAACCAATGCACAGGAGTAGCTGCCTGCATCCTCACTGCTGACTGGGCCAAGGTATATAGGACACCCCAGTGTTGGTTTGGGCTGGGAAGAAGAAGTCTGTCCTTATAGAAGATGTAGTTATTAGAGTTAAGGTTCAGAAAGCAGGAAGTTTCGCACAAGATCCGGACTTCCTCTCCCTCCATGACGATGTCAGGACTAACGTTTACACGTACGTCTGTGACAGACCTGAAATTGGTCATTGTAGTTCCCCTGTTGTGTTTTAAATCTAAAACTGTACTTGGCTGAGTCCCACTGTCTCAGCTCTGCGACTTTCAGGGTGCAGTCAGTCTCCTTATCTCCACAGTACTGCACACCTTTTTTATTTATTTTTTATATAAAAAAATTCACCTTTATTTAACCAGGTAGGCCAGTTGAGAACAAGTTCTCATTTACAACTGCGAACTAGCAAAGATAAAGCAAAGCAGTGCGTCAAAAACAACAGAGTTACACATGGAATAAACAAACGTACAGTCAATAACACAATAGAAAAGTGTGTGCAAATGAGGTAAGATAAGGGAGGTAAGGCAATAAATAGGCCATTGTGGCGAAATAACTACAATTTAGCAAATAAACACTGGAGTGATATACTGTATGTGCAGAAGATGAATGTGCAAGTAGAGATACTGGGTTGCAAAGGAGCAAAATTAATAAATAACAATATGAGGATGAGGTAGTACAGATGGGCTGTGTACAGGTGAAATAATCTGTAAACTGCTCTGACAGCTGATGCTTAAAGTTAGTGAGGGAGATATAAGTCTCCAGTGATGTTTGCAGTTCGTTCCAGTCGCACGTAGTCATTTGGACAAGAGAAAACTGGAAGGAAAGGCGGCCAAGGAGGATTGGCTTTCGGGTGACCAGTGAATTATACCTGCTGGAGCGCATGCTACGGGTGGGTTGCTGCTATGGTGACCAGTGAGCTGAGATAAGGCGGGCTTTACCTAGCAAAGATTTATAGATGACTGGAGCCAGTGGGTTTGGCAACGAATATGAAGCGAGGCCAGCCAACGAGAGCATACAGGTCGTAGTGGTGGTAGTATATGGGGCTTTGATGAAAAAACGGATGGCACTGTGATAGACTACATCCATTTGCTGAGTAGAGTGTTGGAGGCTATTTTGTTAATGACAACGCCGAAGTCAAGGATCGGTAGGTGGTCAGTTTTACGAGGGTAAGTTTGGCAGCTGAGTGAGGATCGCTTTGGTTGGTGAAATAGGAAGCTGAACTAGATTTAATTTTGGATTTGGGATGCTTAATGTGAGTCTGGAAGGAGAGAGTACAGCTAACCAGACACCTAGGTATTTATAGTTGTCACATATTCTAAGTCAGAACTGTCCAGAGCAGTGATGCTACACGGGTGGGCAGGTGGCGGCAGCGATCGTTGAAGAGCATCATTTAGTTTTACTTGCATTTAAGAAGCAGTTGGAGGCCATGGAAGGAGTGTTGTATGGCATTGGAAGCTCGTCTGGAGGTTAGTTAACACAGTATCCAAAGAAGGGCCAGAAGTATAAAAATGGTTGCGTCTGCGTAGAGGTGGATCAGAGAATCACAACAGCAAGAACGACATCATTGACGTACGTGAAGTCGGAAGTTTACATACACCTTAGCCAAATACATTTAAACTCAGTTTTTTCACAATTCCTGAATTTAATCCTAGTAAAAATGTCACTGTCTTAGTTCAGTTTAGGATCACCACTTTATTTTAAGAATTGTGAAATGTCAGAATAATAGTAGAGAGAATGATTTATTTCAGCTTTTATTTCTTTCTTCACATTCCCTAGGTCAAAGTTTACATACCTCAATTAGCTATTTGGTAGCATTGCCTTTAAATGGTTTAACTTAGGTCAAACGTTTCAGGTAGCCTTCCACAAGCTTCCCACAATAAGTTGGGTGAATTTTGGCCATTCCTCCTGACAGAGACTGGTGTAACCTGAGTCAGTTTGTAAGCCTCCTTGTTCTCACACACGCTTTTCAGTTCTGCCCACAAAAATTTCTATGGGACTGAGGCAGGGCGTTGTGATGGCCATCCAATACCTTGACTTTATTGTCCTTAAGCCATGTTGCCACATTTGAAGTATGGCTTGGGTCATTGTCAATTTGGAAGACCCATTTTGCGACCAAGCTTTAACTCTGACAAAATGTCTTGAGATGTTTGCTTCATATATCCACAATTTCCATCTCATAGATTGCATCTATTTTGTGAAGTGCACCAGTCCCTCCTGCAGCAAAGCACCCCCACAACATGAATGCTGCAACCCGTATTACGGTTGGACGGTGTTCTTCGGCTTTCAAGCCTCCCCCTTTCCCCTCCAAACATAACGATGGTCATTATGGCCAAACAGTTTCTCTTTTTGTTTCATCAGACCAGGAAATACTTTCTCCAAAAAGTACGATCTTTGTCCCCATGTGCAGTTGCAAACCATAGTCCTGGCTATTTTATGGCGATTTGGAGCAGTGGCTTCTTCCTTGCTGAGCGCCTTTCAGGTTATGTCTTATAGGACTCGTTTACTGTGCTATAGACATCTTTTGTACAGGTTTCCTCCATCATCTTCACAGGTCCTTTGCTGTTGTTCTGGGATTGGATTTGCACTTTTTGCACCAAAAGTACGTTCATCTCTAGGAGACGAACACGTCTCCTTCTGAGCGGCGGGTGCGTGGTCCCATGGTGTTTATACTTGCGTACAATTGTTTGTATAGATGAACGTGGTACCTTCAGGTGTTTAGAAATTGCTCCCAAGGATGAACCAGACTTGTRGAGGTCTGCAATTTTTTTTCTGAGGTCTTGGCTGATTTCTTTTGATTTTCCCATGATGTCAAGCAAAGAGGCACTGCGTTTGAAGGTAGGCCTTGAAATACATCCACAGGTACACCTCAAATTGACTCAAATGGTRTCAATCAGCCTATCAGAAGCTTCTAAAGACATGACATAATATTTTTGAATTTTCCAAGCTCTTTAAWGGCACAGTCAACTTAGTGTATGCAATCTTCTGACCCACTGGAATTGTGATACAGTGAATTAGAAGTGAAAAAATCTGTCTGTAAACAATTGTTGGGAAAATTACTTGTGTCATGCACAAAGTAGAYGTCCTTTCCGACTTGCCAAAACTATAGTTTGTTAACAAGAAATTTGTGGAGTGGTTGAAAAACKGGTTTTAATGACTCCAACCTAAGTGTATGTAAACTGCCGACTTCAACTGTGTACAGATAAAAGAGCCAGCTTGAGAATTGAACACTGTGCACCCCCATWGAGACTGCCAGAGGTCTGGACAACAGGCCCTCCAATTTGACACACTGAACTTTATCTGAGAAGTAGTTGGTGAACCAGGCGAGGCAGTCATTTGAGAAACCAAGGCTGTTGAGTCTGCCAATAAGAATGCGGTGAATGACAGAGTCGAAAGCCTTGGCCAGATCGATGAATACAGCTGCACAGTATTGTCTTTTATCGATGGCGGTTATGATGTCGTTTAGGACYTTGAGCGTGGCTGAGGTGCTCCCATGACCAGCTTGGAAACCAGATTGCATAGCGGAGAAGGTACGGTGGGATTCAAAATCTGTTTGTTAACTTGGCTTTCGAAGACCTTAGAAAGGCAGGGTATGATAGATATAGATCTGTAACAGTTTGGGTCTAGGGTGTCTCTGCGGCAACTTAACTGCGGCAACTTTCCAATCTTTGGGGATTTCAGACGATACGAAAGAGAGGTTGAACAGCCTAGTAATAGGGGTTGCAACAATTGCGGCGGATAATTTTAGAAAGAGAGGGTCCAGATTGTCTAGCCCAGCTGATTTGTAGGRGTCCAGATTTTGCAGCTCTTTCAGAACATCAGCTGTCTGKATTTGGATGAAGGAGAAATGGGGGAGGCTTGGGCAAGTTGCTGTGGGGGGTACAGAGCTGTTGACCGKGGTAGTGGTAGCCAGGTGGAAAGCATGGCCAGCCTTAGAAAAATGCTTATTGAAATTCTCAATTATAGTGGATTTATCGGTGGTGACAGTGTTTCCTAGCCTCAGTGCAGTGGGCAGCTGGTTGGAGGTGCTCTTATTCTCCATGGACTTTACAGTGTCCCAGACCTTTTTGGAGTTTGTGATACAGGATACACATTTCTGTTTGAAAAAGCTAGCCTTTGCTTTCCTAACTGCCTGTGTATATTGGTTCTTAACTTCCCTGAAAAGTTGCATATCGCGGGGGCTATTCGATGCTAATGCAGMACGCCACAGAATGTTTTTGTGCTGGTCAAGGGCAGTCAGGTCTGGATTGAACCAAGGGCTATATCTGTTCCTGGTTCTACATTTTTTGAATGGGCCATGCTTATTTAAGATGGTGAGGAAAGCACTTTTAAAGAATAACCAGGCATCCTCTACAGACGGAACGAGGTCAATATCCTTCCAGGTTACCCGGGCCAGGTCGAYTAGAAAGGCCTGCTCATACTCCAAGTCTTCAGGCTTCCCCTTGGGATCCACAGTTTTTGACCAGAGAGTCTGTGTGATGGTCTGACCACTGGGGTATGTGTAAGTGCAAGGCAGGTCCACAGATGACCCGGTTATGGCGCAGATTGTCTTGTTTGTGTATCTCACATCCCAACAGTTATCCAGGACACAAAGTGCAGGAGAACAGAGATAATTTACAGCACAGGAGTAGCTGTCAGCATTCGTAATGTTGAATGGGTCTAGGTACAGGCTGGTATTTAGGGTCTTTGGGTTGATTAGTTGTTGTCCGTTCTAGAGGTCGACCGATTATGATTTTTCTATGCCGATACCGATACCGATTATTGGAGGACAAAAAAAGCAGATACCGATTAATCGGACGATTTAAAAAAATATATATATGTTTTTAATATATATCATACACACACACACACACACACACACACACACATTTTTGTAATAATGACAATTGCAACAATACTGAATGAACAATGAACACTTTTATTTTAACTTAATATAATACATAAATACAGCAACATCGCACACAGCTCTGAAGTGACAATGATAACTGAAGAGTCTGCTTAGGAGACAAATACTCTCAACTGTTTGTGAATAAAAATAGAGTTTAAGTTACCTGTGATAATGTTTAAAACATTAATTTCTATATGCATGGAAATTCATTTTAATAAATGGGCCATGGTAAGAATTGACAATCAAAGTGCGAGTCATAATTCCCATGACACCTATCTAGCAAAAATCTGAAACGCGGTTCCTTCATTTTTCTAAGGATATTTTTAGATCACTTAAATAAGGTCTGTGTTTCGTGTAGGCTTAACATCACCGTGCCAATTTTAATAACTGTGTAGATATCCATAGGACAAGGTAACTCTGATCAAATATTGGCTAAATATAAGCGAGAGATACATTTTTTTTGTAGAGTGGATTTATGAAAAAATATGTTGACAAAACGTTACCTATCCTAGTGAGATTTAACGGGTATCAAAACGTCGAGGCGGTTTAAGCCTCACGAAACACAGACGCGTTTATTTGAAGTAGATCAAGACATTCTCTATGAAGACATGAACTGGTAAAATAAGCGAAGGAACCCCTTCAAATTCAGCCGAAGTTTTATACAGGAATTATAACGCGTCGACTATCTTCTCCTCTTAAACCATATCCTTATGACTAATGCGGAAACTAATCACCTCGAAAACAACCCACATTTATTACCGTTCCCGTATTTATCTAACAGGGTGGCATCCATGAGATCCTAAAAATTGCCTGTTACAGATTGCAGCAACTAAAAATGTTTGTCATAATTACGTAAAATTCTGGCAAATTAAGTTCGCAAATAGCGCAGGTGGCCAACTGTTGCATATACCGCTGACCCTCTGTGTGGCCAATGAAACGCGAAGAGAAATGAAACAACAATTTCAGCGCTGGTTTAATACTGCCTGCTAAGCCTGGATTTCGTTTTAGCTAATATGCAGGGGTTTAAAAATTTTTATATAATTTGTGTATTGATTTTAAGAAAGGCATTGATGTTTATGGTTAAGTACACATTGGAGCAATGACAGTCATTGATTGATTGTTTTTTATAAGATAAGTTTAATGCTAGCTAGCAACTTACCTTAGCTTACTGCATTCGCTAACAGGCAGGCTCCTCGTGGAGTGCAATGTAATCAGGTGTTAGAGCATTGGACTAGTTAACTGTAAGGTTGCAAGATTGTATCCCCCGAGCTGACAAGGTTAAAAATCTGTCGTTCTGCCCCTGAACGAGGCAGAACGTTCCTAGGCTGTTAATGAAAATAATTCCGATTAATCGGTCGACCTCTAGTCCGTTCTTGTACCAGATAGGGTTGAGTAGGGTTGAGGTAGGGTTGTAGGGTTGAGGTTGTCACTCAGAGTACATTTGGTGCTGCAGGTCAATGTTACTTTCTGTCCCTCTTTCACAGTGTCTGGATTCTTCCCTACCTTCAGACCTGTGACAAACAGTTGTTCCATATTCGCTGTTCTGCCATCCTGCCAGTTCTCTGAATTAACTTATACTCAGCGGAGTCCCTCGGTCTCAAATCACTGATCTTAAGAGTATGGGAATATTGACCGGAACCACCAACACTACCAGATCTCAAATGTCCTCCATACTCTGGGTCTTTAATCAGATCCTCCGGAATGGTTGTGTCCTTTCATTTCTTCCTGTTGTCGTTGTTAAACCAGTAGAATTCTTTACATTTACTTCTGGTATCTTGGATTTCCAAACCGCAGGACAATTCTACAGACGATCCTTCTAAGGCGCAAACACTCTCCTTTCTACAAAATAAAACTACTACAACTGCAGCCAGCAGACCTGGTATAAAGAGGAGAAGTCCTGCAAACATACTTCCTGCCAACATCCACGGATACCTAAACGTGTACTGGTGGTGCAGTTGAACTAAATTGAAGTGTGAATCAAGTGATGTTATTTCTTAATACTGATAGGAGGGAGAGTATACTCTTCTTGTGCAAGTCTAACTTCCTTCCTTTAAGAGACACAGTTCATATCATGCTTCCTTACATGGTGAAGAGAAATTGAGAAAATGAAAAATGCAAGATATACTGTATATTTTTCTCAGACTATTGATGAAACGATAACAATGCGTGCGAGATGAAGAGGAATGACTTGAACATAACCAACAATACCTCTTTCTTTTCATTTATTTTTAAAACTAACAATACCTCTCAAAGCCACAAACAGAATTAACTGAAATAAATAAGGAGCTGATGAGATCAGGTGAGTAACTAACACAGGTGAAATCAATGAAAAAAAATGAAAGACAGGGCTTCGTTCAAGAACACAACAAAACAGAACAGGGTTGACTAAGAAAATAAATAAAGAACCTTAAAATACGAAGGCTAAGTAGTTAACCAATAGCTACCCAGACATTGACCCCACCCTTTGCACTAACTCTTTTGACTCATCACATACGCTACTGCTCATTATCCATCCTGTTGCCTAGTYGCTTTACCCCTGCCCATATGTACATATCTATCTCAATTACATCGTACCCCTGCACATTGACTTGGTACTRATACCCTGTGTATTAGACCTGCCCCCATTTAGTCGACTGATCGATTATTTGGTAGGCTGTTTGTCGACCTAGATTTTTTTGATTGTTAGTGTCTATCAATTCCCTATTACATATCAGCAGGAATACATTCTGTTAATCCCCATAATTTTTTATCTACAATGTTTGTTTGGTTACAGTAATTTCCCTTAATGCACTCAATATTATTTCAGTCTTTTACTGTTCTCATTGTTGGAGTGGACATGTTTGCAGAGCGCACAACCTATGCTACACTTGTTTTGGTTTATTTCATTCCATTTACAAGTTTTGTCAATTTATTTAGTGTCTTTGTTTGGAGAGCTCCCAGCAATGTTGTGTAAGGACGCACACCTGATTATGCATGGAAGTAGGCCCTGGCTACCTGGCCTGCTTGCAAATGTAAGCATATAAATGTGCCCATTTGGGGGTCTGATAGTATTTCTTAACTCACCACCACTAATGAGCTGTGGAACTTCTTAAAGTACTATTTTAAATATTTTATTTTTATTTTTATTTTTTACATCCATTGGGAATGACAATAGTTCCTCAATGTAGCCTGTTAGAAAAATCGTTTGACTCTCAGTGTCTCCGTTATACCTACCTGATTACTACTTGTCCCTTGCACAAAGCTTAGCTGTGTCTGTCCGGAGCTCACTGGTGTGGGAAACTCTGAGGGCCCAGAATACTGTCCGACAATGTTGCAAGTTTGATAGTGCAAGCATTGGGTCAGACCCAGTTGACATCCGGCGCCGAAAACGAGATGGCCGCCTCGCTTCGCGTTCCTTGGAAAATATGCAGTATTTTGTTTTTTTATGTGTTATTTCTTACATCGGTACCCCAGGTAATCTTAGGTTTCATTACATACAGTCGGGAGGAACTACTGAATATACGATTAACGTCAACTCATCATCGTTCCTACCAGGAGATATGACTTCCCGAAACGGAATCCAGTGTTTTGCCTTCCACCCAATACAATGGATCTGATCCCAGCCGGCGACCCTGTGCGAGCGCCTTAAAAGGGGCAAAACGAGGCGGTCTCCCTGGCCAGACTTCGGAGCGGGCACATGCGCCTCCACTCCCTAGCATATACTCGCCAATGTCCAGGTCTCTTGACAATAAGGTTGATGAAATCCGAGCACGGTAGCATTCCCAGAGAGACTCAGGGATTTGCAACGTCTCTGCTTCACGGGAAACGATGGCTAACTCAAAGAGACGCTAACAGAGTCGGTGCAGCCAGCGTGTTTCTTCATGGCATCGCGCCGACAGAAACAAACATCTGTTCTGGTAAGAGAGCGGGGGGTATGCCTTATGATTAACGAGACGTGGTGTGATCATCATAACAACACACAGGAACTCAAGTCATTCTGTTCACCTGATCAGAACTCCTCACAATAAAATGTCGACCGCATTATCTACCAGGGAATTCTCTTCAATCATAATCACAGCCGTATATATTCCCTCCCCAAGCAGACACATCGATGGCCTGAACGAACTTTATCGACTCTTTGTAAACTGGAAACCACACACCTGAGGCTGCATTCATCGTAGTTGGTGATTTTAACAAGGCTAATCTAAAAACAAAACTCCCTAAATTCTATCAGCATATCGATTGTGCTACCAGGGCTGGAAAAACCCTAGACATCTTGTTATACTATTTCGCGACGCATATAAGGCCCTCCCCCGCCCCCCTTTCGGAAAAGCTGACCACGACCTCCATTTTGTTGATTCCAGCCTACAAACAGAAACTAAAACAAACAAGCTCCCGCGCTCAGGTCTGTTTCAACGCTGGTCCGACCAATCTGATTCCGACGCTTCAAGACTGCTTCGATCACGCGGATTGGAATATGTTCCGCATTGCGTCCAACAACAATATTGACGAATATGCTGATTCGGTGAGCGAGTTCATTAGGAAGTGCATTGACGATGTCGTACCCACAGCAACGATTTAAAACATTCCCAACCAGAAACCGTGGATTGACGGCAGCATTCGCGTGAAACTGAAAGCGGCGAACCACTGCTTTTAACCAGGGCAAGGTGACCGGAAGCATGACCGAATACAAACAGTGTAGCTATTCTCTCCGCAAGGCAATCAAACAGGCTAAGTCCCAGTACAGAGACAAAATCGAGTCGCAATTCAACAGCTCAGACACAAGAGGTATGTGGCAGGGTCTACAGTCAATCACGGATTACCAAAAAAGAAACCAGCCCGCGTCGGACCAGGATGTCTTGCTCCCAGACAGGCTAAACAACTTTTTTGCCCGCTTTGAGGACAATACAGTGCCACTGACACGGCCCCCTACCAAAACCTGCGGGCTCTCCTTCACTGCAGCCGAGGTGAGTAAAACATTTAAACGTGTTAACCCTCGCAAGGCTGCAGGCCCAGACGGCATTCCCAGCCGCGTCCTCAGAGATGCGCCAGACCAGCTGGCTGGTGGTTTACGGACATATTCAATCAATCCTTATCCCAGTCTGCTGTTCCCACATGCTTCAAGAGGGCCACCATTGTTCCTGTTCCCAAGAAAGCTAAGGTAACTGAGCTAAACGACTACCGCCCCGTAGCACTCACTTCCGTCATCATGAAGTGCTTTGAGAGACTAGTCAAGGACCATATCACCTCCACCCTACGGACACCCTAGACCCACTCCAATTTGCTTACCGACCCAATAGGTCCACAGACGACGCAATCGCAACCACACTGCACACTGCCCTACCCATCTGGACAAGAGGATACCCATGTGAGAATGCTGTTCATCGATTACAGCTCAGCATTTAACACCATAGTACCCTCCAAACTCGTCATCAAGCTCGAGACCCTGGGTCTCGACCCCGCCCTGTGCAACTGGGCCTGGACTTCCTGACGGCCGCCCCCAGGTGGTGAGGGTAGGTAACAACATCCACCCCGCTGATCCTCAACACTGGGGCCCCACAAGGGTGCGTTCTGAGCCTCTCCTGTACTCCCTGTTCACCCACGACTGCGTGGCCATGCACGCCTCCAACTCAATCATCAAGTTTGCGGATGACACTACAGTGGTAGGCTTGATTACCAACAACGACGAGACGGCCTACAGGGAGGAGGTGAGGGCCCTCGGAGTGTGGTGTCAGGAAAATAACCTCACACTCAACGTCAACAAAACAAAGGGATAGATATTGTGGACTTCAGGAAACAGCAGAGGAGCACCCTCCTATCCACATCGACGGGTCAGTAGTGGAGAAGGTGGAAAGTTTTAAGTTCCTCGGTGTACACATCACGGACAAACTGAATTGGCCACCACACAGACAGCGGTGTGAAGAAGGCGCAGCAGCGCCTCTTCAACCTCAGGAGGCTGAAGAAATTCGGCTTGTCACCAAAAGCACTCACAAACTTCTACAGATGCACAATCGAGAGCATCCTGTCGGGCTGTATCACCGCCTGGTACGGCAACTGCTCCGCCCACAACCGTAGGGTCTCCAGAGGGTGTGAGGTCTGCAGAACGCATCACCGGGGGCAAACTACCTGCCCTCCAGGACACCTACACCACCCGATGTCACAGGAAGGCCATAAAGATCATCAAGGACAACAACCACCCAAGCCACTGCCTGTCACCCCGCTATCATCCAGAAGGCGAGGTCAGTACAGGTGCATCAAAGCAGGGACCGAGAGACTGAAAAACAGCTTCTACTCAAGGCCATCAGACTGTTAAACAGCCACCACTAACATTTAGCGGCCGCTGCCAACATACTGACTCAACTCCAGCCACTTTAAAAATGGGAATTGATGGAAATTATGTAAAAATGTACCACTAGCCACTTTAAACTGCCACTTAATATAATGTTTACATACCCCTACATTACCCATCTCATATGTATATACTGTACTCTAATCATCTACTGCATCTTGCCACTTTATGTAATACATGTACACTAGCCACTTTAAACTATGCCACTTTATGTTTACATACCTACAGTACTCATCTCATATGTATATACCGTACTCTATACCATCTACTGCATCTTGCCTATGCCGTTCTGTACCACCACTCATTCATATATCTTTATGTACATATTCTTTATCCCTTTACACTTGTGTGTGTATAAGGTAGTAGTTGTGGAATTGTTAGGTTAGATTACTTGTTGTGTTATACTGCATTGTCGGAACTAGAAGCACAAGCATTTCGCCCCGGCCCCTCCCCCCCCCGCCCCTCACCCCCGCCACGCGCCGCGCCTCCCTACCGCCCTCGCTACACTCGCATTAACATCTGCTAACCATGTGTATGTGACTAATAAAATTTGATTTGATTTGATTTTAGTTCGGACACATGTTTCAAGTTCATTGCAGACAGGTCATGCATAGCCAATGTGATTTATAGGATATTTATTTTCTACCTGCAGGCAGCAATGTTTTTATTTGTTGGCCTTAGGTAGGCTATTTTTACATATTTTATTGTGTTACTTTCTATTAAATGTGTTTATTGTATTTTCTATAAAATAGCAAAAAAAAACTCTGCATTGTTGGTTAAGGGCTTGTAAGTAAGTATTTCACGGGAAGGTCTACACCTGTTGTATTCGGTGCATGTGACAAATAACATTTGATTTGATTTTACATCAAACTTTCAATGGGTGAATTTGAGTTCTGAAAGCTCAGATTTACACTCATCCCTGTGAGAGCTTTGGGAGCCTCAAAGTCTGTATGGTCTCCTCAGGCTAGTCTCTCTACAACCTGTAGCTAGACCAACTAAACAGTATGCTGTTCTGGGAATACAAACAGCAGATCAGATTAATGAATCTATGTCAGAAAATATATAAAGGCTGATGGGAGAAAGCAATACAGCAGATATGTGGTGAAGGGAGTCTTTAAAAACACCTTAATTGGGGGGGACAGGCTCGTGGTAAAGGCTGGAATGGAATCAGTGGAATGGAATCAGTGGAATGGTATCAAATACTTCAAACACATGGTTTCATGCCGTTCCATCAACTCCGTTCCTGTCATTATTATGAGCCGTCTTCCTCTCAGCAGCCTCCACTGGTATATACCGTATACCGTTGTATTTGGAAATAGCCACGGGAGGGTTTTTCAATACCATGAATAACTTGAAACCATTTCTTTGAAGTTTTTCAATACATTTTTATATTTGTAGCTAATTTCTAAGTAAATACCTGCAGACAAATTATGCAATATGTTAGGAGATGAAGCAGATTGCGTTCTTCATTTCACCTTACCTGTCACATTATTTTACAAGCTTAGTTCCCCAGAACAGTTGAGCCAGTCACGTGTTTGTTTGTAAATAGCATAACGGGAGAAACGGGAGCAGGTCCAGCTGTGTATTAGGGGTCGCGTTTTATAATGAAAGTTAACAGTGTTTTTTTTGCTCCTATAGTTTTCCTTTACAGAAAATAAATTWATGCAACACATTAGGCAGAAAATACTTTAATTTTCATCAGATGACAACAGAAGTGAAACGCTAATTGGCTCGCAGACACATAAGTAAATTAGCTTACAATGAAAAAGCAAGGTATATTTTTTATGAAAAACGATACATGTCCATCATATTTCTAATGTTTATCATAGAAAGAATGTAGGCAGCTACATATCCTAATGTTTTGCTTAATGTTAATCGTGCATTTTACCTGAGAAAAGTAGTCTGGCTACACCGAGAAAAGTACAGGAGAAAAGTAGCTACACATCAGTCAAAGTGTGTCTGCTGATAGAATGCCCGTTTGTGAATTCTGGAGTGGAGAAGTGCAACTGAARCACAAAATGAGTCTGATGCCGAGTAGAAATTACAATAAGGAGCATTTTAGATCTGCGTTTACAAAACACAGCAAGATGTTTCTAATCCGCTATATATTTTCTTCCTGCGTGAAAAATGCAGAATTCTGCTTTAACCCAACCCCTAAATTTAACTTGTTAGTTATCTAATAAGTGGCTGAATAAATAAGGTGACGGAGAATCATATTGTGTTAGCTTTCTGTCGTGTTTGAGTCAAAGCCCTTTGGATGAGTTATTCAATTTCTCCTCCCCCCTCTTCTCCGAGCAGACAGGCAGGCCTGTTGCCCTAGCGACTCCAGGCTCCACACAGTCACAGCGTGTAGCCTACACATGCTGCTCCAGAGCCAGTACTGTTCTTCCTTCAGACAAGCATGCGTAGACATTGTGMAAATTAACACATTTTTATCATTCACATTTGCCTGTAAATGTCACCAGAAATGACATTCGGKAGCTCCTACCTATATATGTATAACATTATGAGCTGGATTGCCTGTCTTTGCAATTCGTTTATTTTCATTTGCGCTAATTAGCATATTTAGCTAACAGCCGTCACGGAAATCCGCTATTACTTGTTATAATATTGTTAGCATTCTGGTAATAGACGCTCAATAGGCTTTTTTGCATTTTTGGCACTCCTTTGTGTACTAAGCTGGTATTACCAGTATGAAAGAAGGCCGGTATGACGATATGAAAATCTGGATACCGCCCAACCCTATAATGTGGTACAGTATTTTTATAATATTATATTACAGCATTTTTAGGAGTGTAACTGTGTTGGGAGTCAGTAGAGGCATTCTGAACATGTATTGGGGGAGTCTGTTAGCATGTTGAGAGTAAGGAGTGATGTTCCTTGGACTGTGAACATCAGCTTTCCAGGCCACGTCCCCTGGGAGAGTGTGTGCCCATGCAAGTGTGTGAGTAAGACAGAATTTGTTCTCAATTTGTGCTCAACATCAGCTTTCCAGGGTTTGCTTCCTAGGGGCTTGAACCTGTTTATATATGTGTGTGTTTGTGTGAGCGGAGTGGAGTGGAGCGAGGAGTAGAGCGGAGCGAGGAGTGGAGAGGAGCTGGAGGAGCAGAGCAGAGCTGGAGCGGAGCAAGGAGTGGAGCGGAGCTGGAGCGAGGAGTGGAACGGAGCTGGAGCGAGGAGTGGAACGGAGCTGGAGCGAGGAGTGGAACGAGGAGTAGAGCGGAGTGTGAGTTTCCCAAAGGCTGGAGCATCAGCCTTCTCACCCACTCCAATTTCGCTCCAGTAGCAGTCACTTCACGACCTCAGGGCATGCCCGGCCCAGCATGCATTTGTAGTCTACTTGTGTGCTGCTATAGCCCATTGCTTTAGCTACTGTCATCTAGTACGCTAAATATTTTCATAAAGAAACTGATAAAACACACAGGTGAAAAATCAAGGTGACTAACAAAGATGAGGACCAAGAGAGGGAGTAAAGAATGATTGTGGAATCTGAAAAGACAGGTATCCCGAAAGCATGATGGGGTACTTAGTATGTGTTCATGCTAACAGAAAGGAAGGAAGTTGGTAGCTAGCTAAGTGTGTCATTGTAGCAAAGTATTTATAAACAAAAAATCTGATCTCTTAAAAGTTTTGTTAATTTTCATTGTATTATCTATACAATAGACCATCATTGATTTTGGCCCAATAGGCCTGGCATTTTACATCTTTCAAGTAGCTTTCTGTTTTGATAGGGTCATTTTACCTAAAATCCTTTAGGCCTAGCTACAGAAATATAAAAAAACAACTACACATCCCTGCCCAGCCTGGCAAGAGCGTTCCAAAGGGTGTTTAGCATCCCCAGTGGCTCTGGAAGCGCTGAGAGGGTATTCTCCGCTGCTGGCCTGCTCTCCAGGCACCATCACATGGGCCTGAAACCACAGACTCCAGCCAAACTCATGTTTCTAAAAATGAATTCAAATGCCCTGTAGATGGAGGCATTTTTCGTTTCATTTGTATTTAATTCTTAGTAAATCACAACCTATATGTGTAGTTTATACGCTATGATAATTTAATACAACAAAATGTTTTTTAAATGCTGAGCGCTTAATGTCCCTGCCAGCCTAGTGTGTCGCACTTGCAAATGCTTCACAAGCATTTGTATTTCTTTGTCGGCTATAGCCTTAAAATAACAATAAATAATAATTCATTTTCGTTCCTTCTTAGGCTCCCTGCCTGGCTCCTGAGCTATTTACAGTGTGTTTAATACGACATGTAGCCTATTTGAAATTATAAGTGCTTCTTAGTCACCTTTTCCTGTAACCAAACGTTAGGTCCAGGTAGTCACAATAATAGATGGGTTTTGKTTAAATTGTGATTTTAATGAATGGAACGAATTCGGAGCGGCAGTTTTTTTTTCTTTGAGCGAGGAGCAGGTTTTTAGCGGAGTGGTTCGAATAGAACGATGAGCAGGATTTACGACCACTCAACTCCATCTCACATACTCTGGTGTATGTGTGTTTGAAAGTGTGCGAATGCGTGAAACATGATTGTGTGTGTGTGTGTGTCCCTCTGTATGTGTTTGAGTGCCGAACATCGACTGTTGAGGCTTGCTTCCCAGGAGCCCAACCCCCTTCCCCCACCCCCTCTCCCCTAGACGTCTGGGAGGAATATTATATCATCCACAGGACAGATATGTGTAAAAAACAACCTAGCTAGTAACAGCCCCTCCATTCCTCACTGAGACATATTCTCAAAGAGACATACTATTCCGTCTACTGCAGCACATCATCCCTCTACAATTCCACCTCAGAGTTCCACCAGGCTTCAGTTGAAATGAGACCATTTCATTCTATAACAGACTGCATCCCTGAAAGATATAAGGACTTCACATTGACGATAAACATCAGTTTCCCACAGAGCTCCATCCATAAAAACAACATTTGAGAATTCTACAGGGATTGTTGCTATGTGACTATGTTAGTCTACCATTCCATTTCACATGACCCTCATTAATCATACAGATTCCTCTCTTTCAWATGATCAGCCTTACAGGACTTGGATTAACACACTTAATCCACATGACAGAAATACTGCCCGAATAATGATCATAATTTAGACCAGCCTCGACTATCTTACATGAATAACACCTTCAAATGAAAGATAGAACCCGTGATAATTATTTGTACAAAATGGACGTGGACGTAATTTGTCATTCTGACTTAAATTATGCCAAAACACTAACCATTCAATCAACCGAACACCACAGTCAGGCAAAGCAGCTTTAAAGGGTAATGTTTCAGCCCAACCCTGCTCTAACACCTGTGTCGCTGTCTGAGTAGATTAGCAATCGAGTCTCATCAAGTCTGGGACAATAACAGGCCTCTCACTGGCCCTTTCACAACCATTTATTCTGAGTATGCATCAGGCAATGTTTGGCATTTATGAATTTCAGCTGAATTCAGGCCTATTGTTTACTATAGAAGTCAATTCCCAGTGTTGTGCTGTTTTGGCTGAGAAGAGTTCTGCCGTTATCTGAACACGGGCATTCATTTTTATGTTTTTTTCCTGATGCCTTTCAGGATGCCTCACTAAGGTGTATTATCACACTCATTCTGCTGGGAAACGCTGAGAGGGCAGCTGTGATGAACAGACACACACACACGCGCACGGACACAAGCACAGTTGCACACACACAYGTTTAGCTTCACAGCACTGGGGGCAAACACAGGTCTTCCATTTGACACCTGCATTTTTACCATGTTCAGTCAGGACTAGGGCTGTGGTGGTCACAAMATTTCGTCAGCCGGTGATTGTCAAGCAAATAACTGTTGGTCTCACAGTAATTGACCATTAATTAACATGAACACATTTAGCATCTCCTGGCTTCCACACACAGCCTACAAGCCACTGATGCAGACCTTTGGAACAGCTACATTTTAAAAAGTCTAATAAATCCATGTAATACAGCCTACAAGTCTAATAAATCCATTATTTATTTTAGACAGGTCTAAAGAAGCATGATATAATAATAGCATACTCTTGAGTTGTCCTTATTTTAGGCCCTGATGTGGCTATGCCAAATGGCTGTGGGCTACACTAGTTCATTTAGCAGACAAGATTTGCTTATAATTCTGTGGCATTATTTTATATTATTTTATAGTATGAGGAATACAATTGAATAAAGCTGAATAAAATATAAATATTTTCTCCAAATTATTTCAGGGAGTGCGCACATGCGGCTATTCTGTGTTGAGCGGTTAACAAAGAAATAGGTACTCCTATATGCTTAATTTAGAGTTATTAATGTAACTTTAGTTGTTCTACAAACGGTGGGCTATATGTTTAGATTTTTAATACATTGTAAGGATGCATGATGCGACTCTAATGATGATTTGAAAAAAGTTGCTTGAAAGGCATGAGCTCTGCTTTTTTTTTGAGCAGGTTGTACACACTCCAATAGTCTCTCATTCACAATTTGACAAGCACTTGATAATGCCTCAAATTTCACCGCGGCTTCACCTTGTGGCCGTAATGCACCCTTTTGCAGCCCGGAGTGCTGCATTGTGCCCTTCTCCCTGAGAGTGCTGCGCAATCCGAGGCTCTCCATGAAGTGATCGGGTCTTTCTCAGAGGCTACAAGTTAAGACAGACACATCGGGGACGCAACTCCGCGCGTCCTTATCCAATTCCGAGGTGCATATTGCAGATATTGGATAACTGTCCACATTTACTTTTCATCAGCCAATAAGATGTGTAGGACTAACGAACAGCAAAATCACTAGCCTGGGTCAATCTATGCCAAACCCTCCCCTAACCTGGACGACGTTGGGCCAATTGTGCGCCGCCCCATGGTTCTCCCGGTCGCGGCCGGCTACGACAGAGCCTGGACTCGTACCAGGATCTCCAGTGGCACAGATAGACCACTGCACCACTCGGGAGGCCCCGACCTATTCTATTCTGTGCGAGAAATAAATATTCCAAACATAGTCAGGGACAGTTGTGTAATGCGATAGATCCCAAATTAATACAACACTAACATTAAAAAAATGCAATGTGGCTGACGAAAAAGATCAGAACATTTAGCTTAAAATGTTGATAAACTATTAGGCTATTTCTTCACATTATAAGCGCAGCAATGCTCACATGGTAGAAGTCTATAGGTGTGAATGTTCCATTAGTGGAAAACACCATTATCAAAAGTGACCGCAAATGCAATTATGCATGTAATGCTTTTATTATAAAAGGTGCATTTTTATGGTGAAAATGATCTTCCCTGAACTTGAAATTCACATACTGCTTATATATGCCAGTTAGGCTCTACACCCCTTGTAAAGCGGATTAATGTGCTTAATTTTAAGAAGTTTGTGATAAAGACCTATGGGCTAGGCTACATGAGGTGTGTGACTATGATTCGAACAAGTCGCAAAAAAAGGCTTTGTTTCTTATGCTGGGCATCATTTACAAGTGATAATATATATTTCACAAGTGATAGGCTAATATTGTCACCCATCAGACTATTCTTGATTTAATATTGTCTTTACATATACTAAATAATATATGTGTGASATTTGTTTTGATTTAGAATGGACCATTATTATGCACCTGTATCGAAACAGGGGCAGCAGAAAAAATACATGTCATCTATGCACTTAAACAGCGAATGGAGGAGGCTTTTCCCTATGGTTATTTTCATTCCAGCCAGGTAGGCTATACTCCTGTCGTAAAGAGAAGCAATGTGCTTAACATTAGAAAAGTTGAGAAATAAATATAGTAGGCCTAGCCTATAGAAAGCTGATGGGATCCTCCTCTTTTTATTAGCAGCCGTCACTCTGTTTTCTCCCGCAATTACATAACCTATAGAAATGTTGCGCAACATGAGCTCATGGGCTCTCAGGAAGTGTTTGATTAGAAGGACAATAGAGTGCTGAGTACCCGGCAGTTAGCAAGTTTGGTGGCTACTAATGACCAGCAGCAGCATCTGAGCTTGGAGAAGTCTAATTACCGTGACTAAACGGTCAAGTGGAATTTGACTGTCTTCATGACTCGTTACCGCCGGTGTGGCAGTAATACGGTCACCGCAACAGTCCTAGTCAGGACAGACATTTTGAAGGCATGTGACGTGGGCCTAACACACTCAGTCTATGCCGTAGATACTGTGTCTCAGCAGCAGTAAGAAAAACACACTCCCTATATGTTGCTCTGTATTTTGATCTTACGAGGGGAATGGAGACTTGTCACTTGAGTGTCAATCAATCAAGCTTACTTTCTCCAGCAGTGAGGAGGGAGTAGAGAGAAAAGCTTAAACACACAGACACAGACAGAGGACTCCACATCATAAACACAATGAACAGACCAGGCAGCATGATAGGTCAACTTTACCATTAAGAAAGACCAGGAAGGATACCTCCAGAAATACATGTTATCTGTGAATTGAACAGAGTCATCTGCATAAGGGGTCATTGTGGAGTCGAAGGTTGATGAGCTGATGCGAAACTTATACTGATATACTTTCATACACAAACTAATTAAACACACAAAAATACATAAACTAATTAAAACACACGCAAATACACAAACTATGTACACACACAAATACACAAACTAGGAACACACACAAATACACAAACTAATTAAACACACACAAATACACAAACTATGAACACATGCTGGACATACACATATAATCACACAAAATCACAATGTCAGTCAGTGCCTTTATCAATCCTTCTTTTCTACTCGCTGCAATTGCCGTAACTGATGTGAGCAGCTGCAAACTCTGAAGCATGTGATCACATGGTGACGGTCTAAAAACACAAAAATGTACCAAAACAAGGAGCATTGTTCCTAGTACTCTAAAGACAGCTTCTACATAAAACCCAGACTTCTAAAGCGCAGAAATACCTTTAGACTGTTAACGTAATCACATAGAATGAACTAAATGTGAGTAACAGGCATAGAACATTAGAATCATAGCACTCACACACACACACACACACCCCTTCTCAGTACGGCACCACGACACACCTAACATATACCGAACAATATAAATGCAACATGTAACAATTTCAACAATTTTACTGACTTACAATTCAGTAAAATGGAAATCAGTCAATTGAAATAACCCTTTACATGCTGCTTTTATATTTCTGTTCAGTATAGTTCTACAAATACATTAAGGGCATAGGGCAGACCGCACATACACAGTCCACTTCAACACCTCCTAACAAACTGGGTCTCAACAACATTAACATTTAAATCAGACTCATGGAAGACCCCAGGAAGATTCGCTAACTTTACGACGTTAGCTGATGGGGATCCTAATAAAAAAAGATTATTTTTTAAATCAACAGGTTCCTTTGTGGGAGAGCACAGCTAATAAAAGATGGTGAGCACACTTAGTGAAATACAATTACACACACAACACACGCAGTCACCAACACACACACACACTATACACACATATGCACACACTCAGTCCTTTCTCAGTTTGAAAAAGAATTCAATTTGCACATCTCCAAAAGAGCCAGTGGGAAATCGAACACATATTTGCACTGTTCTTCTGGCAACAGTGGAAGACTTGAGATGCTGTAGGAGAAGTCAGGAGGTCACTTCACAGCCTAAAGGAGGAAAACTGGAGACATATGAGAACAAAGTTCCCTCTCACATTCTCTCTAACCTAACAGCGTGTGGAGTGTTGGGGGAGAAGAGGAGAGAGAGGGAGGAAGAAGGGAGGAGATGGGAGCTAGAAAGCTGGAGTCTGTCACTGAGTAAATTCCCTGGGAGGAGGTTGTAATGGGAGGCTTTCTACAGAGTGGTCTGTAAGCAGCAGGAGGCTTCACACACACAAACACACTCTGTCAGCACTGCTAGAATTACCTAAGATAGATCATGCTTTTGCACCACAGAAAGTTTTGAGCGCCTTTATCAAAATAACGTCAGCTTAAAAAGAACAACTTGAAATTGATATCTTTAACTTTATGGTTTTTTTTCAACCTTTGACCCTTTGTTGTGCCTTGGATTTGACTTAATTTTTTTAATATATTCTGGCACACTAGGTAGGCTACAATGTTTGCACTGGTAAATAGGCTATTGAGTCAAGGTCAATAGGTCACTTACCTTTTACACACAAACTAAACAAATACACAAAACTACACCACTGAACAAACCATACACACATAAACCACATTCACAAAACCATGCACTCGTGCTCAGCCGTCATCAAACAGTGCTTACAGTGGAAATCAAACAAGACATCCAACTGCATATGTTATTGTTGTCTTGAAATAATATTGTTTTTCACTAATCTCAGAAACCGGGTTTTTATTTGGAACAGTCTAGTAGTCTCTTCCACAGACTTTCAGACAACTTGAAGAGGTGCTGTGTGTAACGTTCGTCTTGCGGAGAGAGATTGGACCAAGGCGCAGCGGGTGATGAAGACATGAATGAATTTATTTAACAAGACGTAAACGAACACTAACACGAAAATATACTTGAAAAATTACAAAACAACAAAACGACGTAGACAGACCTGAACTTGAGCACTTACATAAACACGAAGAACGCACGAACAGGAACAGACTACACAAACGAAACAGTCCCGTGTGGTAACACATACAGACACGAGATACAATCACCCACAAACAAACAGTGAGAACATCCTACCTTAATATGGTTCTCAATCAGAGGAAATGTCAAACACCTGCCTCTAATTGAGAACCATATCAGGCAACCCATTTAAACAAACATAGAAACACATAACATAGAATGCCCACCCCAACTCACGCCCTGACCAACTAAACACATACAAAAATAAGAGAAAACAGGTCAGGAACGTGACACTGTGCTTGTCTTCTCTCTTCTCTACTGGGTGCAGACTGTCTCAACTAGGGATGTGGACGGTTATTCCAATATTCCAATATCTGACGGGCATTAGAATTCGAATAATTGTCTGACAAATAAAATATTGGCCTATTTTAACACTGAATAAGATTTTTCTAAATTAAATAAAAATATAAATTTGACAATGTTACATATACCATGACATTTCAAATGATTCATTTAATAAAACTACAAACTTTTCAATGCAGATTTTATGACGTGTGCCCCATAAAAAGACCGGTAGCCTTCACGTCTGTAGCTTGTTGTTTATGTTGGCCAATCGATGCGGCAAAGAGGCTCAATGTGTAGCAAGTAGAGTGGCGTCAGTAATGCAATGCAAGATGAAATAAAATGTGTGAATTAAAGGTTAGCGAAATTAGAAGGAGTAGGATATAATGAGCAACCAACAGTAGGCTGTTGCTTTATCTGAATGGGGTTGGAGAGAAAGTGCAGCATATGTGCCTCAAATAACCTAGCTAGCTATAGCTGGCTAGCTTAGCTGGCTAGCTAGCTAGCTAGTTAGCTTCTCTAGGCTTCTCCGGTCAAGACAGGCACTGTTATATGGGATGATAAATAACACTGTGGCTGCTACAAGTTAGCTAGTCTTGGCTGCATCTCTCTCTCTCCCTCCTTCTGTTCGCTCCCATATGATCACACGCTGGCCGCTCCGCAGCTGCAGCAATAGAGTGGCAGCCTCTATCCCTCGTGCAGCAGTGCTCATGTTAAAACTTAAGTTTAAAAAAAACATATATATTTCGAATAACCGGATATCCGACAAAAATTCATGATAGTATTTGAATAGTGAAATTATTTTAAACCCCCCATCCCTAGTCTCAATTTCTGTCTGTTTGTAGCTAAATCTCTCCCTTCGTCAGAGTCTCTCTTTTCCATCGTCTTCAAAGACGGTGTAATATATAAATACATTCTATGCCACAGGCTCAAACCCCATTTTTAAACATATTTTTCTTAATCGTTTAGGTGTGACATTTAGTCATGGACTTGTCTGTCTCTGTCACTATGCCGATAGGGAACCCATTGACTTACTGTATACAAAAATGTTTTATAGCCCCCTCTCTCTAAAACCTCTCTCTCGCTCTTTCTTTATCTGTCGCTGTCTCGCTCTCTCTCTACCTCTTTATCACTCCCTGTCTCTCTCCCTCTATGTCTTTATCTCTCTCTCTCCAGCCCATGGCTGGTTTTCAGTAGCAGTCCCAGCTGTCATATTACCAGTAGTGATGATTCAGAAGACACTCTGCCCTCTCAGGAGGTCACCCCCAGCCTCAGTCCATTTTATCCTGTCACCCTGCATCACACAGCAGCACCCAGTCCACACACACACACACACACACACACACACACACACAGACACACACACATACATACACACACACAAACACACACACACACACACGCACATACAAACACACACACCACATACAGAGAGGAGTGTGGAGGAGGTGGTGACATCAGAGCCAGTCTGGAGCTGTCTCTTATACACATCTAGATGTGTATAAGAGACAGCACACACACACACACACACACACACACACACACACACACACACACACACAGTCACACACACACAACCAAACACATCAGCAATGAGGAGAGATCCCAGCACTATCTGCTGCCTGCATACCAAATTAGAAAATGAAAATCAATATGCAATTTCTTAGATATCCACATAACTGTTTATGGCGGGACGAATCCCATTAAAGCGCATGGCAGGACGGAGAAATAGAAATTGTCATCATGTCGAATTCCAGGTGTTAACCATGTACAAACTCAGCATCGGCATCCAGCACTCAGATATCAGGTAGGTCTATATGCCACCTAATTGGGCAGCCTGGTCTCATAGACTAGACGTAAAATAGTAAATGTAAATCCTCCGAGACTCAAATTAGTATGATATGTTACGTTTAATGCGAACATCTAACAACCCAAAGGTTACTCGTTCGAATCTCATCCCGGACAACCAATAACGCGAACGTCTAGCAACCCAGAGGTTGCGTGTTCGAATTTCATCAAGGACAACTTTAGAATTTTAGCTAATTAGCAACTTTGCAACTACTTAGTACTTTTTAGCTACTTTGCAACTATTTAGCATGTAAGCTAACCCTAAACCTAACTTTTTAGCTAACCCTTCTCCTAACCATAACCATAATCCTTTAACCTAACTCCTACCCTTAACCCTAACCCCTAGCCTAGCTAACGCTAGCTAACGTCAGTGTTAGCCAACTAGCTAACATTAGCCACAACATATTGGAATTCGTAACATATCATACACTTTGCAAATTCGTAACATATCATACAAAATGGATGATGGACATCCACAAATGAATACATACCACACAAAACGTAACATATTATACTAAATGGAGTGTCTCAGATTTCCGTATAGAATAATACAAAATGCTCTGAGTCCAGGTTGAATTGGGATGAATCTGATATGCCTAAAAATAAAAACATTACATATGAAGCATATTTGGCAAACAGCATCTAATTTAAATGTAGAATCACATTATCCTATTGTCAGGTGTTCACTGTTCACTTTCTAAGCTACAGGTGGATGTGTGGACCACTGTGGATGTTGTTGTTGCTTGTCCATTTGATGTAGAAACATTAGTTGGTAGAGAGCGCAGATAAGGCGCGTGCTCCGCAGGTTGTGACATCAGGCAGCTGAATCTGTCTTGCCGGTGGCAGACTCGTAGCTTTTCCATGGTGATAAGGGGAAAAGCCGATCAACGGACTAAAGATCTGCACTGCCTGAGGTAGCAAAGACCAAAACACTGCATAGCTAATCTAGATAATGCGTTCAATGCCTCCCCAGGCCAGGACCGGTTTATGATAATCTGCGGAGAAAATGTAGCAGAGATACGGACACAGAGCAGGGAGCTGGTTTCGCTTCCCACATTGCTGTCTGTTGTTGATCTCAAAGCAAGGCATGCTGGGCTGTATTCTGCAACCCGCGGGGGTTGAAGTGAGATAAATCAGATTTAAAACATCAGGATTCTCAGTTTCACTGGACAACTCGGTAGACTGGTTTACAATCCAAAGACTCAGTTCCCTCTTTACACGCCGGGGGTCCTCTTCTCTTCTGCTGGGTTAAACGTGTTTCTGTAGACTTATTATACGTTTGTAGACTATTTACTTTTAATTATACTAAACTAGTCGTGTCATGGTAAAGTCTGTTGCAGGGCATGAGCAGGTCTTCACAACTTAATTCCAGACATTAGACAACAGAAGTGAAGATGTTCCCATTCGCATCTGTAGCCTATCCAAAGCAAGCAACCCCAAAGACTAGACTATACTCTGACAGTGTAGCAGAGTCTACTGACTATACAAGCAGTGCAAATCACATCATCATGTCACTATGAACTTTTACAAAAAGCAGTGGGTAGAGGACATTTCCAAAATGAATTGCTAATATTAGTGATATTAGGCCAAGTGACATCACCAACTTCACACATCTCATTCAATATTCGTGACATGTCACTATCATAGTAGGCCTAAAACCACAGTAGTCAATGAGGGTTCAGTATGTTTCAACTCCTCTGTAAAGCACTTGCTTTTTCTGCAGTTTGATGTTATGCATCAATTGTTAAATAAATCAGTTATAATCCATGTAATTTGGATCATATTACAATCCCGTTTAACTTCAACACGTGGTCATCTAGTCTGAACAAGATTTACACCTTGTCAGAGTAGAAAATAACTATAGGCTGCCCATACATTGTACGATGTTTACCTGGTGAGGGTACCCTACATGTGAAACAGCCTGTCAATTGACATCTTGACTGCAAAGGGCAGACAGGTTATCAAACGCAGACGAACACAATGAATGAATAGCCTATATATAAGCTAGGCTAATATTTCAGTAGCAACACTGTCACCACTGTGTCACCATTGCCAAACAATCCTAGTAATGTTACGAAACATTGTAACAGATCAGATTCAGATATATATTCGATGGGCGCGCTTCCCTACCCGTCTTGCAGGTCCGTATTTCGTTGTGGTCCACAGGGCTTTTTTCTCGGCTCCTACATTCTCTACATCTCCGAGCAGCCCTGCAGACTCAGAGTCTGAGTCCTCTCCCTCCTCCAGCTCCTCGCCCTCCTCCACCTCTGCAGTCTTCAGTCGCTTCGGCGCCCTCCCATACTCCCCTTCCTCGTATTCTTCAACAAGTGACATGGCTCTTCAGATGGACAGCGATTGAACCCTTCTTTATCTGGAGATAGAGCGTGAAGACGGACTAGTGGTGCGTCGAAAGTTCCCTCTCCTTCTTTTTTGTAAATGTCTCTGGCGTAGCGTGCATCAATGAAACCTGAATGTCCTTCTGTAACGCGCCCTCCGCGGTTCTGTACCAGAGAGCTGCCCAGAGAAGGTGAGTGGAGAGAACCCACCCAGCACGTCCCTCATTGGACAGTCTGTGCTTGCTACTTAGGAATACATCTACCGATTGGTCAGTCTTTGTGTGTCAACAGAGAAAACCTTCGCTCTCCAGTTTCCACATTATGCAGTAAAGAAGTACGCAGAAATTAATGCCGCTGCTCGAGCTGTCATATCTCCTGCGACAGAAATATTGTTTGAATTCGAAAATTGCAACATAATAGTGTTACCATTGCAATTTTATTCCTAGCTTAATGCTGCTGACCCTTTTCAACACTTCCAGAAGTGTTGCCACAGCACCCGATAGTTGGTGCACATATTTGTATTGCACCTGGTCAGGGATGGAATTTAAGAATTTGGGGCACTGGACAGACCTGACGGAAGATCCGGTTCGGACCGAAACGTTGTCTGAAAAGTACTAGCCTTGAGCTAGCTTAATTTCCATATTTGCACCTGATATATGCATACTTTAGTCTATTGCCTGGTTCTCTAAAGTTCCCACTAAGATGCTAGACTTGAGTGCATCCAAGAGCTGAGAAGATCCTCCAGCTTAGTGGAACAGCCGTCCGCTCCATATTCTTACAGCCAGTGGTATATTGTTGAGAATCATAACTACAGTCAAGAGAAAGCCTTCCCACGGTACTAGACTAGTAGATGTGACTGAAATCTGATTATCTATCTAACCATGGTTGTAAATTGGCCATTGGGCTTTCTGATTCTGCATTATGCTTGGATGAAACACACAATACCCAGTGTCCTCTGCTTAATCAATAGCTCTAAACAAAAGCTTCTGGATTCAGACTCTATGCTTCAGGCTTGGGTGTGTCAGTTTCACATGTACAGAAACCCAATATTTCCTTACCTTCTCAGTTTTATATGCTGTCCTTGTGCGCTCTAGATTCTTTGCCCATCAAAGTAATACCGGTAGGCTAAACGCACTAGCTTAAATTGACAATCTATGCCTAATGTTTATTCAACGTCCACCTCTCTTCTTCACAGAGAAAGCTGTCCCTGGATGACATGGTAGCTGTGTTTGTTAAAGCTTCAAACGGAGGCTTCCGTCTGATAATCGGGGTTGTGTTGAAGCCTGCTGAGGGGAGGACTGCTAATAATAATGTCTGGAACCAGAAACCATGTATTTGATACCATTCCACTTTTTCCGCTCCAGCCATTACCACAAGCCCGTCCTCCCCAATTAAGTTGCCACCAACCTCCTATTGTTGAAACCCCTGAGACAGTGAGAGATATCACCTCATCATCATCTTCCTCTGACCCTACACACAGAGGAACCAAACAACTGGGTGTTTCCTTCATCTCCTCATCATGACCTGAGAGTCAAGTTACACCTCAGCACAAAGGGAAGCATGTGTTGCACTTAAATGTTTTGTATGGCACTGTTTTGTATGACACTGTTTTGTATGACACTGTTTTGTATGACACTGTTTTGTATGACACTGTTCGGATGGCACTGCCTAAATTGTAGGGGCAGCAGGGTGGAGGCCAGAGGAGCTACCATATAAATGTTGAATGAGGTCTGTACAATTCATTTCTTCTCATTGATGTAGGAGGCGTTGAAAGGATATTCAAGGACTTCAAGATTGAAGCTTTGATCCTTTCTTTGTCGTTCCTTAATGTTACAATGTGCTCCACATATTTGAGGTTTTACGCAAGCATTGACTTACTCTATTGTCAGAAAAACTCTCACAATTTTAGAGCGTTATTCAAACCTCTTATGCCTGTTTACTCTCACTTTCCCCTATGTTCCTTTGTCTTTATGCTCCACCCTTCCCTCTTCCCTCTTGAGATACTTGTCAAGTATCGAGCTGCATGCTTCAGATTCAGCATTGGGTAGGTTACTTTCTAAATGTAATCCGTTACAGTTACTTGTTACATGTCCAAAATTGTAATCAGTAATGTAACTTTTGGATTACCCAAACTCAGTAACATAATCTGATTACATTCAATTACTTTTAGATTACTTTCCCCTTAAGAGGCATTAGAAGAATCAAATCAAATCAAATCAAATGTATTTATATAGCCCTTCGTACATCAGCTGATATCTCAAAGTGCTGTACAGAAAAACTCCCTAGAAAGGCCAAAACCTAGGAAGAAACCTAGAGAGGGACCAGGCTATGAGGGGTGGCCAGTCCTCTTCTGGCTGTGCCGGGTGGAGATTATAACAGAACATGGCCAAGATGTTCAAATGTTCATAAATGACCAGCATGGTCAAATAATAATAATCCCAGTAGTTGTCGAGGGTGCAGCAAGTCAGCACCTCAGGAGTAAATGTCAGTTGGCTTTTCATAGCCGATCATTAAGAGTATCTCTACCGCTCCTGCGGTCTCTAGAGAGTTGAAAACAGCAGGTCTGGGACAGGTAGCACGTCCGGTGAACAGGTCAGGGTTCCATAGCCGCAGGCAGAACAGTTGAAACTGGAGCAGCAGCACGGCCAGGTGGACTGGGGACAGCAAGGAGTCATCATGCCAGGTCGTCCTGAGGCATGGTCCTAGGGCTCAGGTCCTCCGAGATAGAGAAAGAAAGAGAGAAAGAGAGAATTAGAGAGAGCATACTTAAATTCACACAGGACACCGGATAAGACAGAAGAAGTACTCCAGATATAACAAACTGACCCTAGCCCCCCGACACATAAACTACTGCAGCATAAATACTGGAGGCTGAGACAGGAGGGGTCAGGAGACACTGTGGCCCCATCCGGTGATAGCCCCGGACAGGGCCAAACAGGAAGGATATAACCCCACCCACTTTGCCAAAGCACAGCCCCCACACCACTAGAGGGATATCTTCAACCACCAACTTACCATCCTGAGACAAGGCCGAGTATAGCCCACAAACATCTCCGCCACGGCACAACCCAAGGGGGGGGCGCCAACCCAGACAGGAAGATCACGTCAGTGACTCAACCCACTCAAGTGACGCACCCCTCCTAGGGACGGCATGAAAGAGCACCAGTAAGCCAGTGACTCAGCCCCTGTAATAGGGTTAGAGGTAGAGAATCCCAGTGGAGAGAGGGGAACCGGCCAGGCAGAGACAGCAAGGGCGGTGCGTTGCTCCAGAGCCTTTCCGTTCACCTTCACACTCCTGGGCCAGACTACACTCAATCATATGACCCACTGAAGAGATGAGTCTTCAGTAAAGACTTAAAAGTTGAGACCGAGTCTGCGTCTCTCACATGGGTAGGCAGACCATTCCATAAAAATGGAGATCTATAGGAGAAAGCACTGCCTCCAGCTGTTTGCTTAGAAATTCTAGGGACAATTAGGAGGCCTGCGTCTTGTGACCGTAGCGTACGTTTAGGTATGTACGACAGGACCAACTCGGAAAGATAGGTAGGAGCAACCCCATGTAACGCTTTGTAGGTTAACAGTAAAACCTTGAAATCAGCCCTTGCCTTAACAGGAAGCCAGTGTAGGGAGGCTAGCACTGGAGTAATATGATCAAATTTTTTGGTTTAGTCAGGATTCTAGCAGCCGTATTTAGCACTAACTGAAGTTTATTTAGTGCTTTATCCGGGTAGCCGGAAAGTAGAGCATTGCAGTAGTCTAACCTAGAAGTAACAAAAGCATGGATTCATTTTTCTGCATCATTTTTGGACAGAATGTTTCTGATTTTTGCAATGTTACGTAGATGGAAAAAAGCTGTCCTTGAAACAGTCTTGATATGTTCGTCAAAAAAGAGATCAGGGTCCAGAGTAACGCCGAGGTCCTTCACAGTTTTATTTGAGACGACTTTACAACCATCAAGATTAATTCTCAGATTCAACAGAAGATCTCTTTGTTTATTGGGACCTAGAACAAGCATCTCTGTTTTGTCCGAGTTTAAAAGTAGAACGTTTTCAGCCATCCACTTCCTTATGTCTGAAACACAGGCTTCTAGCGAGGGCAATTTTGGGGCTTCACCATGTTTCATTGAAATGTACAGCTGTGTGTCATCCGCATAGCAGTGAAAGTTAACATTATGTTTTCGAATGACTTCCCCAAGAGGTAAAATATATAGTGAAAACAGTAGTGGTCCTAAAAGAAGACAAACATGTATGTTACCAATTGATTTATCCTGCATTAGATGCCGTTCAATGTTAAAGTTGACATAGCTGCCGATATATAGATGTTACATTTTACTTTATGGGTTGGTTATGTAGGCTTCTTCTAACCCATCGCTTTCTACTACATATAATACGATTCAATTATATATTTACATTAAAAACCAAAGTTGATCAGAATTCCAGTCATTCCAATAAATGTTATACCCCTTGATCTTCAAGAATAGGACTTGGACATATGGAAGTATAGATTAGCCAAATAGTTTTACCTGAGCATAACCCCAAAACAGAGGACTTATTAGCCAGCCGTACTCTGTTGTCTATGATTTTGTTGTCCTGGAGGACTGATTGGGCTCATTGATTTGAGTTGAAAAATAAATGTTGCGCTCATGGCATACTTTGAGCGCTACTGAAAAGTGCTATTTACATGTGAAAAATGAATGCCATATGCTGCATTTGCTATACGCCTATTGTTTACCTTTTTGTTGGTGACACTTTGATATATTGATAATATGCAGCTGTTTAAAGGGCAGATCCACAGATGAAACAATAACAAAATGGACACCTCGCCTCTGTTTTGATAAAAAGCTGAGGGATGGGCCTGGAGAAATGTAACTACTCTCTGATTAATAGACAGAGCTATGGATGCAAGGATTGACCATCCATGATATCAAACATATGATTTAAAATATGTTATGAGGCTATACATGTTTGTTTACATTTACAATGTTTACAAACATTGGAGAAAAACAAGTTATTGAGGCATTTATCAGTTATATTCTTCAACAATTAATGGATATATATATATATATATACATAATTTTAAAAATGGATCTAGCAACTACAGATTGCCCCTTTTTTTTTTTATCAGGCGAGCCAGTTAAGAACAAATTCTTATTTTCAATGACAGCCAAGGAACAGTGGGTTAACTGCCTTGTTCAGGGGCAGAAGAACAGATCTTTACCTTGTCAGCTCGGGGATTTGATCTTGCAACCTTTCAGTTACTAGTCCAATGCTCTAACCACTAGGCTACCTGCCACCCTTTAAGTCCATCAAAATTGGCCTCCCGGGTGGCGCAGTGGTCTAAGGCACTGCATCGCAGTGCTAGCTGTACCACCAGAGACTCTGACGCAGCCGGGCGCGACCGGGAGGCCCATGGGGCGGCGCACAATTGGCCCAGCATCGTCCGGGTTAGGGAGGGGTTTGGCCGGCAGGGATATCATTGTCTCACCGTGCACTAGCGACTCTTGTGGCGGGCCGGGTGCAGTGTACGCTTGCCAGGTGTACAGTGTTTCCTCAGACACATTGGTGTGGCTGGCTTCTGTGTTGGATGTGCATTGTGTCAAGAAGCAGTGTGGCTTGGTTGGGTTGTGTTTCAGAGGACGCATGGCTCTCGACCTTTGCCTCTCCTGAGTCTGTACGGGAGTTGCAGCGATGAGACAAGACTGTAAMTACTACMAATTGGGGAGAAAAAAAGAGGTAAAAAAATTAAAAGTCTATCAAAAGTGTGTGAGTTTGAGCATATGTCCATTAGGACTATGGATTATCTTTTTTATCAGCGTGAATTAGATTGAGCAATAAAATCCCCATTTTTATTCCATAGAATGAGATCTGCACTAGGTAGCTTTTGCAAGAGCGCATTTTTCAATGGCTGTCCACTGGTTTCAAAAACAATGATTGATAGGCAGCTTAAACTTCTTGAATTCAACCATTATTGGGTTCAAATACACATTTAGATTTGTGAACAGCCATTCACAACAACCACAATCCATGAGGCACAAATAGCTAAATGAGAGAGCAGCAGTGAGTCACATCAATGCGCTATGTAGATATCAATAATAAGTGATATCTGTATCGCCGTAGACTAACCCACTGCACCATTGTAAGACATATATTGGACTGTAGCCTACAAAAGTCTATTCCTGCGCTTTTCCCAAAATCGATCAAACACATYGGTGTGTCATCATAGGGGTGTCTGACTTGTGGTGACTCGCTCAGTTGGAACAAACTTAAATGTGCCCCTTTTTTCAATGCTGATTTGAATSTTATTGAGAAAACAGAGAAGTGTCAAAGATTTTTTTTCGCAAACATTGTTTCTGAATTTAAAAGTAATCCTTGATGTAATCATCTAGTATCTGCAATCTGATCACAATATTTTTGCTGGTAATGTAACACAGTTACTTTTTTTGTAAACCTTTACAAACCCTGTCCAGAGTACTCCATGACCTTAGGGCCTTGAGTTCCTTTTTGTAATCACAATGTGCTACAATACACACACACACACATGTTAGTAATTTAGCAGACACTCTTATCCAGAGTGATTTACAGGAGGAATTAGGGTTAAGTGCCTTGCTCAAGGACACACACACACTATCCTCGTGGGGACCTAACAGGTATTCAAAATCCCTAATTGTAACCCTAACCATTAACCTGAAAATAGCCTTTCTCTTCATTGGGACGTGAGGAAGGTACCCACGAGGGAGAATTTTTCTTATTTTACTATCCTTGTGGGGACATTTGGGATTTTCAGGTCCTCACGAGGATAGAAGAACAAGATCACAAACACACACACACACTCACAGATACACAGGGTGAGGACATCTATTGCCTCACTTCCTCTTCAGTGTTAGGTGTTTTTTTCTCCCAGTTGCAGTTCCTCATTTGGACGACTTAAACATTACGAGTGAACCTTAATATGTGCGTGCTTAACTTGCATAACTTATATGAGTTTATGCCAGTGGGAGATTTGCATATCTCAAGAGCCTTCAATAGCATTTTACATTTACGTAATTTAGCAGACGCTAAATCCAAAACAATTTACAGTAGGTAATGAGCGCATACATTTTCGTACTGGTCCCCCGTGGGAATCAAACCCACAACGCTGGCATTGCAACCTCAGGAAGTGTGACTAGCATGTTTCACACACTTGTTGTAACATCTGCTTCCAACTCCCTCAACACCCTTAAACACGTAGATCCCCTGAATGCAGCTCACTTTCCAGCTCACACTCTCAAACACCTAGATCTCCTCAACGCAGCTAACTCTCCAGATCCCAATCACCTGAATTCTAATCACCTGTTCACACTCCTGTATGTCATTATCACACACTATTTAGTTCAGTTCTTTGCACCCCATCACTGTGAGGTATTGTTTGTTTTGTGACACACGTCTTTCAGAGCGCTGGGTTTCCTGAGATTTACGCCTCCCGTGGATGATAGTTTTTGCCTGCCTCACTAACGATGCCTTTTTGCCTATTCCCTGCCTGTACTTTAGCCTATCGGATTTCCTGTTATCTACCTATTGCCTGATCACCCGGACTACGTTACTAGTGTCGTGTCTTTACTATCATTAAATTGAAGACTTCGTTTTATCAAAGATTCTCTGTAATTTAGTATTACGCGATTAGACTGATTAATCATGTAACTGTAATTAACTAGGACGTCGGGGCACCAAGGAAAATATTCAGATCACAAAGTTATCATTTCCTAAAATAACTTTTCAGATATTTTCATATCTGATCCATAGGTCTTCTTAAGTAATKAATKATTTACTTTACCTCACGTTAGTCTCATTCCAAACGTCGTACATTGTTGGTTATCTGCACGAGTCTTCACTATGAGTCATCCATACATCAATTGTCTTAAATAATTTATTTATTACTAACTAAGTAATTCACAGAAATGCATAAACAAACAAACAAAGTAAATATGGTTACAAGAAATGATAGGAGAATGTGCCCTAGTGGGCTAAACCGGCATGGCGGCTTGTTAGACCAAAGGGAAGTGGGGGTCGACTGAGAAGTCACTACAGAGTTAATAATTTTAACAATTGAAATGCTAATCCTTTGCACATGAACGCTCACTCATTCGGGAACAATTGCAATCAATATATATATTTACGCTCAGTGTGTCGTCTTGATCGCTGTTGAAAAGTTMGTTTCTGTTGGAGAGTTTCCGTTCTCTCTCTCTCTGTCGTGGTTAGAGGGGATAGTTCAGAGTGACATTCATTCGTGTTGTTGTAGAATGGATGTTTCGGCGGTTGTCGATCTTCGCGTTCAATGATACCAAATTCCTAGCTGCAGACTAGTAATGAATATCAAAGACTGTTCTTATTCTGTCGGTATCGATAGTCTAAGAGTTTAACCATGTGGTATGGTTAAAAGATTCAGCAATGGTCTGCACCCTTCGTCCCCTCCTAATAGAGAAAAACATGGTCTGGTGATAATTTCTCAAAGTTCTTTATTCGGAATTGCAGAAAAGGGGCTGTCCCAGGATGCCTGACCCTAACTGGGCTCAGGGGCGGTCCTCTGATTTAGTTCAAATCAAAAGGGAATTGGATTTTCCTTCATTAAACAGTCCAAAATCATATTACACAATTTTAAACAGTATCATACTCACTCATTCATCTTATACAACAATTAGATGTAAACCTCATATCTGAGGCTATTATATAAACAGCGTTATGGTAATGTGGCCACACCGTCTCCCATGAGCTTCCCCAAGTTGTAACAAACAGACCAGTTCGTAGCTGGATTCTTCACCGATCTTTTATACTTTCTCCGGAACATGAAATTTGTTCGTACCTCAAGTTCTGTGAGGTGGAAGAAATTCCCTTGTTCTCTATGAAAATGTACTCTGCCTCTTATACTGTGTGGCCATGTGGCAGGGTCTTCTCCTCAGGAATTTACGACCTCTCTCTGACCACAGCAGCCTAGTTGAAGGAGGCAAGGGGAAGGCAGGGAGAGGGGGATGGGGCTTGCTATACCCAAAGAGAACAAGTCATGACACTAGCCTTTTTCCTGCCTGTACTGTTGCCCTTTTGGACCCCCTGTGTATGACCTTCTGCCTGCCCCTGGAACCAGCTACCTGCCTCCTCCTACGGTCCTTTGCAATAAACACCTGCTGCGCCCTGTGCTTGAAACCAGCTCGCTTTCTCCCCTCGTGTTCATTAGACTTGTTTTGATATCTCGGTCCTAAACGAAGGCAATCAAGCATGAACGTCCTACTTGTTGGGGGTGATTGTGACTGAGTAGTAGCTTTAATCCATGCTCATGTATCACTTACTCCAGCCACCAGTTATTATGCTGTGTACTCTGTGGGCATTTTCCTTACACAATCTCAGTCTCCACTCTCCAACAAGACATTCCTGCCCAACCCACCTGTTGAATGGCTTATCAGGTTGGAAATTAGATTTGTCTGTGTTAACAAAGCAGAGCATGTGGATAAAGAAGGGTGTGGAGGTGTGTGTGTGTGTGTACACGTGTGCATGCAAGCAACAAGATTGATAATATTCCTACAACAGACCAACAGGTGGCACACCACCATCTGACCCCCTGTCCAGTAGATCACCCCCCTCTGACCCCCTGTCCAGTAGATCACTACTTTCTGACCCCCCTGTCCAGTAGATCACCACCCTCTGACCCCCTGTCCAGTAGATCACTACCTTCTGACCCCCCTGTCCAGTAGATCACCACCCTCTGACCCCCTGTCCAGTAGATCGACTACCTTCTGACCCCCTGTCCAGTAGATCACCACCCTCTGACCCCCTGTCCAGTAGATCACTACCTCTACCCCTGTCATAGATCACCACCCTTCTGACCCCCTGTCCAGTAGATCACCACCCTCTGACCCCCTTACAGTAGATCACTACCTTCTGACCCCCTGTCCAGTAGATCACCACCCTCTGACCCCCTGTCCAGTAATCACTACCTTCTGACCCCCTGTCCAGTAGATCAGTACCCAGTATGAGTCAAAGGATTTTGAACAACAGTGCAACTTGATGTAACGACTGCTTCCAACTCACTCTCAACACGTAGATCCCCTGAACACAGCTCACTTTCCAGCCCACTTTCCAGCTTACACTCTCAAACACATAGATCCACTGAATGCAGCTCACTCTCCAGATCCCAGTCATCTGAATTCTGATCAAATCAAATCAAATGTATTTATATAGCCCTACATACATCAGCTGATATCTCAAAGTGCTGTACAGAAACCCAGCCTAAAACCCCAAACAGCAAGCAATGCAGGTGTAGAAGCACGGTGCTAGGAAAAACTCCATAGAAAGCCAAAACCTAAGAAGAAACCTAGAGGAGACCAGGCTATGAGGGTGGCCAGTCCTCTTCTGGCTGTGCCGGGTGGAGATTATAACAGAACATGGCCAAGATGTTCAAATGTTCATAAATGACCAGCATGGTCAAATAATAATAATCACAGTAGTTGTTGGGGGTGCAGCAAGTCAGAACCTCAGGAGTAAATGTCAATTGGCTTTTCATAGCGATCATTAAGAGTATCTCTACCGCTCCTGCTGTCTCTAGAGAGTTGATAACAGCAGGTCTGGGACAGGTAGCACGTCCGGTGAACAGGTCAGGGGTTCCATAGCCGCAGGCAGAACAGTTGAAACTGGAGCAGCAGCACGGCCAGGTGGACTGGGGACAGCAAGGAGTCATCATGCCAGGTCGTCCTGAGGCATGGTCCTAGGCTCAGGTCCTCCGAGAGAGAGAGAAAGAAAGAGAGAAATAGAGAATTAGAGAGAGCATACTTAAATTCACACAGGACACCAGATAAGACAGGAGAAGTAACTCCAGATATAACAGACTGACCTAGCCCCCCGACACATAAACTACTGCAGCATAAATACTGGAGGCTGAGACAGGAGGGGTCAGGAGACACTGTGGACCCATCCGATGATACCCCTGGACAGGGCCAAACAGGAAGGATATAACCCCACCCACTTTGCCAAAGCACAGCCCCCACACCACTAGAGGGATATCTTCAACCACCAACTTACCATCCTGAGACAATCCTGAGTATAGCCCACAAACATCTCCGCCACGGCACAACCCAAGGGGGGGCGCCAACCCAGACAGGAAGATCACGTCAGTGACTCAACCCACTCAAGTGACGCACCCCTCCTAGGGACGGCATGAAAGAGCACCAGTAAGCCAGTGACTCAGCCCCTGTAATAGGGAAAATCACCTGATCACCTGTTCACACACCTGTATGTCATTTACACACTCTATTTAGTTCAGTTCTTTGCACCCCATCATTGTGAGGTATTGTTTGTTTTGATACACATTTCTATTCAGAGCTCTGTTTTTTCCAGTATTAGTCCTCCTGTGTATCATAGTTTTGGCCACCCTCACTAACGATGCCTTTTGGCCTATTCCCTGCCTGTACTTTTGCCTATCGGATTTCCTGTCATCAACCTCTTGCCTAATCTCCCGGACTACATTACTAGCCTTTTCTCTGCCTGTACTGTTGCCTTTTTGGACCCCATGTGTATGACCTTCTGCCTGCCCCTGGACCCAGCTACCTGCCTCCTGTGGTCCTTTACAAAATAAACACCTGTTGCGCCCTTCGCTTGAAACCAGCTCTCTGTCTCCCCCCATATTCATTACACTTGAGAATGTTTAGGATTTTAATCATGATCAGTTTGACTAATGCAACACTGACGGATATTCCCTCTGGTAGTCGACAGCATCTAATATCAAGATGAATGAGGTGTAGCTTTGACAGTGAGTCTCAGAGGGCAGTTGATGACACAAGACGAAGGAAACCCATAGGGACCCTAGCATCGAGCTAGGCCCATTCCCCCTGCTAGCAAATGAAGTATTAGGCCCATTCCCCCTGCTAGCAAATGAAGTATTAGGCCCATTCCCCYTGCTAGCAAATGAAGTATTAGGTCCATTCCCCCTGCTAGCAAATGAAGTATTAGTCCCATTCCCCCTGCTAGCAAATGAAGTATTAGGCCCATTCCCCCGGCTAGCAAATGAAGTACACCAACTACAATACCTCTCTTGCAAATTGGCCTGGACCCTTTGTCGACACGGCGCCCCGCCGATCCATCACGACTGGTATGCTGACGTAATTCGGCCGATGTGCTCTCAACCGGCCTCTGCGTCGTTGATATCGGTGAAGACCCAGCTACTAGCCCAGGCCCGCTAGCTCTCTGAACGCCGTGTCTCCCGCTCGCCTAGCGTAGTAACGACTACCGAACGGCTCCCTGTTTCATCCATTGCTGCTCATTGGACCCTATGATCACTCGGCTACACAGCTGATGCCTACTGGACTGTTCATTAACATGGTACTTCATTTTGTTTATCTGTCGGCCCCAGCCTCGAACTCAGGCCCTGTGTGTAGCTAACTGACCCTCTCTGCCCATTCATCGCCATTTACCCGTTATTGTTGTCTTAGCTGTTTACCCATTGTTGTCATAGCCTTCCCAATCAACACCTGTGATTGTTTTATGCCTCCCTCCAATGTCAATATGCCTTGTATACTGTTGTTTAGGGTAGCGCTCATTGTTTTGTTTTACTGCGGAGCCCCTAGTCCTGCTCTACATGCCTCGGTTAGCTCCCTTGCCCCACCCCCCACACATGCGGAGACCACACCTAGCTTAACTGGTGCTTCCAGAGATGCAGCCTCTCTCATCATCACTCAATGCCTAGGTTTACCTCCACTGTGCTCGCACCCTACCATGCCCTTGTCTGTGCGTTATGCCCTGAATCTATCCTACCACACCCAGAAATCTGCCCCTTTTACTCTCTGTTCCGAACGCACTAGACGACTAGTTCTTATAGCCTTTAGCCGTACTCTTATCCTACTTCTCCTCTGTTCCTCTGGTGATGTAAAGGTTAACCCAGGCCCTGTGTGTCCCCAGGTGCTCTCATTTGTTGACTTMTGTAACCGGAAAAGMCTTGGGTTCATGCATGTTAACATCAGAAGCCTCCTACCAAAGTTTRCTTTATTCACTGCTTTAGCACACTCCGCCAACCCTGATGTCCTAGCCGTGTCTGAATCCTGGGTTAGGAAGGCCACCAAAAATTCTGAAATTTCCATCCCCAATTACAACATTTTCCGTCAAGATACAACTGCTAAAGGGGGCGGAGTTGCAATCTATTGTAGAGATAGCCTGCAGAGTTCTGTCCTACTATTCAGGTCTATGCCCAAACAATTCGAGCTACTACTTTTAAAAATCCATCTCTCGAGAAATAAGTCTCTCACTGTTGCCGCTTGTTATAAACCCCCTTCAGCTCCCAGCTGTGCCCTGGACACCATATGTGAATTAATTGCCCCCCATTTATCTTCAGAGTTCTTACTGTTAGGTGACCTAAACTGGGATATGCTTAACACCCCGACCTTCCTACAATCTAAGCTAGATGCCCTCAATCTCACACAAATGATCAAGGAACCTACCAGATACAACCCCAAATCCGTAAACATGGGCACCCTCATAGATATTATCCTGACCAACTTGCCCTCTAAATACACCTCTGCTGTTTTCAACCAGGATCTCAGTGATCACTGCCTCATTGCCTGCATCCGTTAAGGGTCCGCGGTCAAACGACCACACCTCATCACTGTCAAACGCTCCCTAAAACACTTCTGCGAGCAGGCCTTTCTAATCGACCTGGCCTGGAAGGATATTGACCTCATCCCATCAGTAGAGGATGCCTGGTTGTTCTTCAAAAGTGCCTTCCTCACCATCTTAAATAAGCATGCCCCTTTCAAAAAATGTAGAACTAAGAACAGATATAACCTAACTGACTGCCAATATACGCAGTCAGTTAGGAAAGCAAAGGCTAGCTTTTTCGAACAGAAATGTGCATCCTGCAGCACTAATTCCAAAAACCTTTGGGACACTGTAAAGTCCATGGAGAATAAGAGCACCTCCTCTCAGCTGCCCACTGCACTGAGGCTAGGAAACACTGTCACCACCGATAAATCCACGATATTTGAGATTTTCAATAAGAATTTCTCTACGGCTGGCCACGCTTTCCACCTGACTACCCCAAACCCGGCCAACAGCTTTGAACCGCCCGCAGCAACTGGCCCAAGCCCCCCTGCTTCTCCCTACCCAAATCCAGACAGCTGATGTCCTGAAAGAGCTGCTGAATCTGGATCCCTACAAATCAGCTGGGCTAGACAATCTGGACCCTCTCTTCCTAAAATTATCTACCCCCATTGTCGCATCCCCTATTACGAGTCTGTTCAACCTCTCTTTCGTATYGTCTGATTGGATTGGAATCAGACGATTCAGACGACGCTGTCATCCCCTTCTTCAAAGGGGGAGACACTCTAGACCCAAACTGTTATAGACCTATATCCGTCCTGCCCTGCCTTTCTAAAGTCTTCGAAAGCCAAGTGAACAAACAGATCACCGACCATCTCGAATCTCACCGTACCTTCTCCGCTTATGCAATCCGTTTTCCGAGCTGGTCATAGGTGCACCTCATCCATGCTCAAGGTCCTAAACCATATCAGGGCCTGTTGTCCGGACCTCTGGCAGTCTTATGGGGGTGCCACAGGGTTCAATTCTCGGGCCGACTCTTTTCTATGTAAATATCAATGATGTCGCTCTTGCTGCTGGTGATTCTCTGATCCACCTCTACACAGACAACACCATTCTGTATACATCTGGCCCTTCTTTGGACACTGTGTTAACAAACCTCCAAGCAAGCTTCAATGCCATACAACACTCCTTCCGTGGCCTCCAACTGCTCTTAAACGCAATAAAACTAAATACATGCTCTTCAACCGATCGCTGCCCGCACCCGCCTGCCCGACTAGTGTCACTACTCTGGATGGTTCTGACTTAGAATATGTGGACAACTATAAATACCTAGGTGTCTGGCTAGACTGTACTCTCTATCCAGACACATATTAATCATCTCCAATCCAAAATTAAATCTAGAATCGGCTTCCTATTTTGCAACAAAGCCTCCTTCACTCATGCTGCCAAACATACCCTCGTAAAACTGACTATCCTACCGATCCTTGACTTCAGCGATGTCATTTACAAAATAGCCTCCAACACTCTACTCAGCAAATTGGATGCAGTCTATCACAGTGCCATACGTTTTGTCATCAAAACCCTATATACTACCCACCATTGCGACCTGTATGCTCTCATTGGCTGGTCCTCGTTATATATTCATCGCCAAACCCACTAGCTCCAGGTCATCTATAAGTCTTTGCTAGGTAAAGCTCCGCCTTATCTCAGCTCACTGGTCACCATAGCAACACCCACTTTTAGCACGCGCTCCAGCAGGTATATTTCACTGGTCATCCCCAAAGCCAACACCTCCTTTGGCTKCCTTTCCTTCCAGTTCTCTGCTGCCAATGACTGGAACGAATTGCAAAAATCACTGAAGTTGGAGACTCATAGCTCCCTCACTAACTTTAAGCGTCAGCTGTCAGAGCAGCTTATCGATCGCTACACAGCCTATCTGTAAATAGCCCATCCAACCAACCAWCTACCTACCTCATCCCCATATATATATATTTGTATTTCTGCTCAATTGCACACCAGTATTTCTACTTGCACATCCTCATCTGCAATCTATCACTCCAGTGTTAATTGCTAAATTGTATTTACTTCACCACTATGGCCTATTTATTGCCTTACCTCACTTMATTTGCACACACTGTATACAGATTTTCTATTGTGTTATTGACTGTGCGTTTGTTTATCCCATGTGTAGCTCTGTGCTGTTGTTTTTGTCGCACTGCTTTGCTTTATCTTGGCCAGGTCGCAGTTGTAAATGAGAACTTGTTCTCAACTAACCTACCTGGTTAAATAAAGGTTAAATAAAATCAAATTAAAAGCATAAACAGCAGAGAGGGAGAGGAGACTTCATTCCCATTTCCTACCCCCTCCCCTAAACAGTGTGAAAGAGGCATGCCACAACAGTGCTCTGAGCTTGAGGGTTGGTTCAAATGCATGATTGCCAGAAGAGTCCAACTCTGATGATAGAGGTTGTAGCCTATTAATTCAAATCAGATAAAATCTTTATTATTCTTATTGTTATTATGGGTATATTGAGTTTTAGAGAGATTTCGCAACAACTTTCTGTTTGTAGTAGTTATTGTTTATTATTTCAGGATTATAATTTTTTTGAAACGTAGCTAAATAGCCTATTTATTGACAAAAAACATTTTAACATTATGGCTTAATAGTGCATGAGCATTGTTGTCTGTGACACTGTACCTAGTGACCATAGTCTATTTGCATGGAAATGTTGGAGTGCAAATGCCCCTTGGAGTACGAATATTCGCATCACTCGTTGGCCACTCAATCCTTTATTTAATTCCAGTAAAGGCTTATCTGAATGAACAACAAAGACAGAATGCAACATGACATTTTATTAAATAGTTTGGGAAATGGCCTCATCTCTGAGGGAAGATCCTCAGAGCCAGATGATGTGATCACAGGTAGCCATATTCGGGGCTGTTGGCATCGAAACCCCCCCCCACTGGGAGAAAGGTGTTCCAATGACGTGCCTTAAAGTTATTATAGCTGGTGGGGAGGTGGGTGGTCGTCAAAAACTGTTGCTAAAAACAGCAAATGAGAGAACAAAGGTAAGTTGACATATAAATAAACTCAGCAAAAAAATAACTGTTCTCTCACTGTCAACTGCGTTTATTTTCAGACAACTTAACATGTGTAAATGTTTGTATGAACATACCAAGATTCAACAACTGAGACATAAACTGAACATGTTCCACAGACATTTGACTAACAGAAATGGAATAATGTGTCCCTGAACAAAGGGGGGGTCAAAAATAAAAAGCAACAGTCAGGATCTGGTGTGGCCACCAGCTGCATTAACTACGGCAGTGCATCTCCTCCTCATGGACTGCACCAGATTTGCCAGTTCTTGCTGTGAGATGTTACCCCACTCTTCCACCAAGGCACCTGCAARTTCCCGGACATTTCTGGGGGGAATGGCCCTAGCCCTCACCCTCCGATCCAACAGGTCCCGGACGTGCTCAATGGGATTGAGATCTGGGCTCTTCACTGGCCATGGCAGAACACTGACATTCTTGTCTTGCAGGAAATCACGCACAGAACGAGCAGTATGGCTGGTGGCATTGTCATGCTGGAGGGTCATGTCAGGATGAGCCTGCAGGAAGGATACCACATGAGGGAGGAGGATGTCTTCCCTGTAACGCACAGCGTTGAGATTGCCTGCAATGACAACAATCTCAGTCCGATGATGCTGTGACACACCGCCCCAGACCATGATGCACCCTCCACCTCCAAAATCAATCCCGCTCCAGAGTACAGGCCTCGGTGTAACACTCATTCCTTTGATGATAAATACGAGTTCGACCATCACACCTGGTGAGACAAAACCATGACTCATCAGTACTTTTTGCCAGTCCTGTCTGGTCCAGCGACGGTGGGTTTGTGCCCATAGGCGACGTTGTTGCCGGTGATGTCTGGTGAGGAACTGCCTTACAACAGGCCTACAAGCCCTCAGTCCAGCCTCTCTCAGCCTATTGCGGACAGTCTGAGCACTGATGGAGGGATTGTAACTCGGACAGTTGTTGTTGCCATTCTGTACCTGTCCCGCAGGTGTGATGATCGGATGTACCGCTCCTGTGCAGGTGTTGTTACACGTGGTCTGCCACTGCGAGGATAATCAGCTGTCTGTCCTGTCTCCCTGTAGCGCTGTCTTAAGCGTCTCACAGTACGGACATTGCAATTTATTGCCCTGGACACATCTGCAGTCCTCATGCCTTGCAGCATGCCTAAGACACGTTCACACAGATGAGCAGGGACCCTGGGCATCTTTCTTTTGGTGTTTTTCAGAGTCAGTAGAAAGGCCTCTTTAGTGTCCTAAGTTTTAGAACTACGACCTTAATTGCCTACCGTCTGTAAGCTGTTAGTGTCTTAACGACCATTCCACAGGTGCATGTTTATTAATTGTTTATGGTTCATTGAACAAGCATGGGAAACAGTGTTTAAACCCTTTACAATGAAGATCGTTGAAGTTATTTGGGTTTTTACGAATTATCTTTGAAAGACAGGGTCCTGAAAAAGGGACGTTTCTTTTTTTCTGAATTTACATCCCAACATTTACGCCCATTGGTAGGGAGAGAGAAAGGTGATAATTGCAAGTGAGCCCTTAGCTTAAACAGCAAGTGTGAGTCATGTGCATGATTATACCGTGCTTATAAGGTAAATGGAGTGAATGACATTCTATACATACTGTATTCTATATACTGTATTATACATGTGACATGCACATTATGGCCCGCTGGACACAATCGTTACTTGTTTATATTGCTAACAGCAGCGGTTGGCCAGAGTGTCTTACATATCCCTGACGAATGGGGAACATGTCAAAAGAGAGCAGTTAGTATTTTAATAAGTGTGACATCATTTCTGGTCACCAAACATTTCCTCATATATTTTGACTGCGAGGTCGATCTATGAGTAGTRTGGGAGAATTTGGAATCTTCTTTTAGAAATGAGTGCCTATGACCTATAAGGTTAACTGTCAGCTCCAAAACAGAAACTAGTTGAGGTGTATTTTATCTTGTGGTTTAAGGTTAGAGTGCAGAGCGCTGACATGATGACCAAGACTTAATATTAGTATACTTAGGATACTTACACAGTGGAGAAAAATATTATTGTCTATTTATGATTGGACAATAAACAATAATTCCCTCAGAATTCTTTATATCTGAGTTGTTAGGGTATCTGGGTAATGTTTGTGATAATATGCCATATTTCATATACTGTATTCACGACTCTATACCTGGGTCATCAACCAGATTTATGTGTGCAACCATTTTAAAGTTACGTTTTTTTAATGATGTGATTTAACACACAACATATTCAGTGACAAGCTCTTTTTCTAATACCGTACACAGCACCACCAGTGTGTTGATTTGGTTTCCATAGTAACAGCAGTCATTTTCACACTTCCACCCGCCCACTCATCTGCATTCTGAAGAGTTGGCATGGTGCCATTTCTCTAACTGGGAAAATGTTTTTTCTCTCCTCAACGAATCCTGTCTTAACTTTCATTTATATAAACAATTCCTGATTGGCATGATTTTCTCATTGTTCATGACCAGATAATGTCGCCTCAGCTGTGACAGACAAAAGTGGTGTAACACTCACGCGGTGATTCTTTATGTGAAATGAGTTTAGACTGTAATGACACTCTCTTAACTGTGATGTTGAACACTGCCTTACATCAAAACACAGAACAATCACATTTACTTTCATAAAGTTATTAAAGACAAACACAAAATCTACAGGTCACATTCTTTAGATTCAACCATTCAGTGCAACCGGCCACCCGAATGAATAATATACTTTACAAATCCCCAAATCCTGCAATTGGACTGATGCAATAAAAAAAGACCAAGAAGATTAATCTAATCCAATTAAATCCAGCCCAACCATACACACCTCTTCTTCCTCCATGCTAGAAAGATGAACAGTAAAGCAAAAGGACATTTAGCAACCTGTTAAAACTCAACACCCCATCTCTCCAAGAGAGTAAAAATGCTTTGGGCCAACTTCTGAATTTGAAGTTTTTGAAGGTTGAACGAAAGGAGTTACTATAGCAACGCTGCTGCCGAGTATCTGAGCAAATTTTACAAAAAGGGTAGTACTCACTTTGTTCAGATGAGAATTAATCGCTTACAGCTAGAGTAGCAACGAATTGAAATAGTACACATGTGAGATGAATCCAAAAATGTGACAGGCGCAGACAGAAACAACACTATTGGGATTTCATTAGCATTCAATGGTGTGCTGAAGAAAGTTAGTTTGACAGGCAACTTATTTGGGATACCACTCTTTCCATTGTGCCTATGATGGCACAATGAAACACACCACCCTATCCAACTCGTTTTCGAACGTTGCTATGGGCACAGCCAAACAACGGAAGTGATGGATTCGACTTCCACTTTACTTCCCTACTGCAGCACGCCAGTAGCAAACTTGCCAGAGTACATTATTTGAAGGAGTCAATTTATAGAGTATAATTAAGTGATAATGCCCTCGAAGCCGGTGTTTGGAGGATAAATTGGCACGGGTGTTGTTAGGCCCGAGACAAAGTTGAAACCGTACCAATATATCCTCCAAACACCGGCTTCGAGGGCATTATGACTTTTGTACAACAGGTTACCAACATATTAAAATAATTATTGACATATTTTCATTAAAAACTTTAATTTGATGAATTTATTCATACTATTTCATCCTTCCACAAGATATAGTCCTGACACAAATCTAGGGTTGCTACCCAAGGAGGCTGGTCGTTCGTTCTATCGGTTCGATTGTCAGAGACGCGACCCAGTCGTTCAGTCTTTTTGTTCTGTATCTATGGACGCGACCCAGTCGTTCGTTTAAAATGTTCCATTGGCATACTGGCTGGCAATGTTCTTATGCTTGCTAGCTAGCTTGCAAGCATGCTTGCTTGCTTGCTAGCTAGCCAACTACGGCTAATTTACAGTCACGTCAAATAGTGTWGCCAGAATAACAACAGTCTCTGCATTTGCGTTTGTTTAAGCTTTTTTCATTTGACATTTCTTTGTATATATCCATAGAAATGATGCCAGCTGATTCATGATTTCGACACCTGTGCCAGACAGTGTGGTGAAGAAGGCGCAACAACGTCTCTTCAACCTTAGGTGACTGAAAAAATTTGTCTTGGCCCCTCACAAACTTTTACAGATGCACAATTGAGAGCATCCTGTCAGGCTGTATCACCGCCTGGTACGGCAACTGCACCGCCCGCAACCGCAGGGCTCTCCAGACACCATTCTGTATACTTCTGGCCCTTCCTTGGACACTGYGCTAACTAACCTCCAAACGAGCTTCAATGCCATACAACACTCCTTCCGTGGCCTCCAACWGCTCTTAAACACAAGTAAAACCAAATGCATGCTCTTCAACCGTTCGCTGCCCGCACCCGCCCGCCCGACTAGCATCACCACCCTGGACGGTTCTGACCTAGAATATGTGGACAACTATAAATACCTAGGTGTCTGGCTAGACTGTAAACTCTCCTTCCAGACTCATATTAAACATCTACAATCCAAAATCAAATCTAGAATCGGCTTTCTATTTCGCWWCAAAGCCTCCTTCACTCACGCCGCMAAACTTACCCTAGTAAAACTGACTMTCCTACCGATCCTCGACTTCGGCGATGTCATCTACAAAATAGCTTCCAACACTCTACTCAGCAAACTGGATGCAGTCTATCACAGTGCCATCCGTTTTGTTACCAAATCACCGTATACCACCCACCACTGCGACCTGTATGCTCTAGTCGGCTGGCCCTCACTACATATTCGTTGCCAGACCCACTGGCTCCAGGTCATCTATAAGTCTATGCTAGGTAAAGCTACGCCTTATCTCAGTTCACTGGTCACGATAACAACACCCAACCGTAGCACACGTTTCAGCAGGTATATCTCACTGATCATCCCCAAAGCCAACACCTCATTTGGCCGCCTTTCCTTCCAGCTTTGCTTTATCTTGGCCAGGTCGCAGTTGCAAATGAGAACTTGTTCTCAACTAGCCTACCTGGTTAAATAAAGGTGGRAAAAAAGGGTGGTGCGGTCTGTCTAACGCATCACCAGGGGCACACTGTCTGCCCTCCAGGACACCTACAGCACCCGATGTCACAGGAAGGTCAAAAAAACATCAACCACCCGAGCCAAGGCCTGCTATCATCCAGAAGGCAAGGACAGTACAGGTGCATCAAAGCTAGGACAGAGAGACTGAAAAACAGCTTCTATCTCAAGGCCCTCAGACTGTTAAATAGCCATCACTAGCCGGCTCCCACCCGGTTACTCAACCCTGCACCTTAGAGGCTGCTGCCCTATATACATAGACATGGAATCACTGGTCACTTTAATAATATTTCCATACTGCTTTACTCATTTCATATGTACAGTTGAAGTCGGAAGTTTACATACACTTTAGCCAAATACATTTAAACTCAGTTTCTCACAATTCCTGAAATTTAATCCTAGTAAATTCCCTGTCTTAGGTCAGTTAGGATCACCACTTTATTTGAAGAATGTGAAATGTCGAGAGAATGAGTAGAGAATGATTTATTTCAGCTTTTATTTCTTTCATCACATTCCCAGTGGGTCAGAAGATTACGTACACTCAATTAGTATTTGGTAGCATTGCCTTTAAATTGTTTAACTTGGGTCAAACGTTTCGGGTAGCCTTCCACAAGCTCCCCAATGAAGTGTGGGTGAAATCTTGGCCCATACTCCCCTGACCAGAGAGGAGCTGGTGTAACTGAGTCAGGTTTGTAGGCCTCCTGATCGCACCCCTTTTTCATCCGCCCACACATTTCTATAGATTGAGGTCAGGGCTTTGTGAATGCACTCCAATACCGTTGACTTTGTTGTCCAGCCGTTTGCCACTTTGGAAGGCATGCTTGGGTCATTGTTCATTTGGAAGACCACCAAGCTTTAACTTCCTGCTGATGTTTGAGATGTTGCATCAATATATCCACATAATTTTCCTGCTCATGGATGCCATCTATTTGTGAAAGTGCACCAGTCCCCCTGCAGCAAAGCACCACCAACACATGATGCTGCCACGTGCTTCACGGTTGGGATGGTGTTCTCGGCTTGCAAGCCTCACCCTTTTTCCTTAAACATAACAATGGGTCATTAGGCCAAACAGTTCTATTTTTGTTTCATCAGACCAGAGGACATTTCTCCAAAGAGTACGATCTTTGTTCCCATGTGCAGTTGCAAACCGTAGTCTTGCTTTTTATGGCGGTTCTGGAGCAGTGACTTCTTCCGTGCTGAGCGGCCTTTCAGGTTATGTCGATATAGGACTCGTTTTACTGTGAATATACATACTTTTTGTAACTCCTCCAGCATCGTCACAAGGTCCTTTGATGTTGTTTCGTGATTGATGTAGACTTTTCGCACAAAGTACAATCATCTCTAGGAGACAGAAGCGTCTCCTTCCTGACGGTATGACGATTGCGTGGTCCCAGGTGTTTATACTGGCGTACTATTGTTTGTCAGAGATGACAGGTACCTTCAGGCGTTTGGAATTGCTGCCAGGATGAACAGACTTGTGGAGGTCTACATTTGTTTTCTGAAGTCTTGGCTGATTATTATTTGATTTCTCCATGATGTCAAGCAAAGAGGCACTGAGTTGAAGGTAGGCCTTGAAATACATCCACAGGACACCTCCAATTGACTCAAATTATGTTACAATTAGCCTATCGAAGCTTCTAAAGCCATGACATCATTTTCTGGAATTTCCAAGCTGTTTAAAGGCACAGTCAATTAGTGTATGTAAACTTGTGACCCACTGGAATTGTGATACAGTGAATTAAAGTGAAATAATCTGTCTGACACAATGTTTGGAAATGACTTGTGTCATGCACAAAGTAGATGTCATAACCGACTTGCTAAAACTCTAGTTTGTTAACAAGATATTTTGTGGAGTGGTTGAAAAACTAGTTTTAATGACTCCAACCTAAGTGTAGTATAATACTCTGACTCAACTGTATATAGGGCAGGCAATCAAGGAGGTGTGGAGTCCAGTGAGTGTCATAATGCTGTGCGTTACAGGGAAGACATCCTCCTCCCTCATGTGTGTATCCTTCCTGCAGGCTCATCCTGACATGACCCTCCAGCATGACAATGCCACCAGCCATAGCTCGTCTCGTTGTGTGATTTCCTGCAAGACATGATTCTCAATCCCATAGAGCACGTCCGGACTTGTGGATCGGAGGGTGAGGCTGGGTCATTCCCCCAGAATGTCCGGGAACTTGCAGGTGCTTGGTGGAAGAGTGGGGTACATCTCTACAGCAAGAACTGGCAAATCTGGTGCGTCCATGAGGAGGAGATGCACTGCCGGTAGTTAATGCAGCTGGTGGCCACACCAGATACTGCTGTTGCTTTTGATGTTTGAACCGCCCTCTTGTTCAGGGACACATTATTCCGTTTCTGTTAGTCACATGTCTGTGGAACTTGTTCAGTTTATGTCTCAGTTGTTGAATCTTATGTTCATACAAATATTTACACATGTTACATTTGTTGAAAATCAACGCAGTTGACAGTGAGTGGACGTTTCTTTTTTTGCTGAGTTTATTTAGGTTTAAAGCTTAATTTCAACAGGGCTCAAAGCCAACTTCATATGATATCACAATGTTTAATGCGGTACAAAATCCAGCTGTAAAAGAGGGGAACAAAGCAATGTGGAGGAATTTGAAAGAGTCAAATTGGTCCCTGTGTGTCTTTATGAACCCATCACCTCTAATCATGTACGTCGCCTTCCATGAATATGCTGCCAATCATCTTCATAATTTTCATTCCAAAATCATTACCTGTCCATCTCAGATTGGTCCTTGTATATTGCAATATCATCCCTCTGATTTGAGTGTTAACATCTCCTGGTCCGTGTCACTCCATCCCTCATTTCAGCAAAGAATCAGCTCTGATCAGTGGCTGGGATTCTGATTGGTTGCTCGGTGCTTGATGCTGATCCCTGAACCCCCTCTCTCCCCATCAGGCGGTGGAAAAGGTGAAGCGAGTGTCATGACAGTACTCCTCTCAGCAGGGCGTCGGGGAACGAGGCCTGTTCAGAAACATAGGATCACATGGTCAGGGTCACACCTGAAGGACAGGACACAAGAGGCTCACCTTGAAGACAGAAGAAAGGTGTGAAGGCTTTTGGGAGAACCGTGGGCAGGCTAAAACTGGTTGCTAGGGGCATGCAGCTGTAGATGTGGTTGCTAGGTGGTTAGGAGTGAATATGGAGGTCTCTCTGTTGGCCCAAAGTGTCACATGACAGACAGCTGCATTGAGTATCTCAATGTGAGGTTCAGTGATTGTGCTGAATGAACAAACGTGCACGGACACACAGTGTTTGTGTTCCCATCACATGTCAAGGTCAGGTTTAAGGAACTGGAGAAGAACCATCCAAACAGAAAAAGAAAAAGAGAAGTTAAAACATGGACTGGCTGGCCTTGTTTAGTCTGAAAAANACAGAAAAAGAAAAAGAGAAGTTAAAACATGGACTGGCTGGCCTTGTTTAGTCTGAAAAAGACAAGAGGCAGAGTTCAGTTCAAATCTCTCCAAGTGTGTGTGTGTGTGTGTGTGTGTGTGTGTGTGTGTGTGTGTGTGTGTGTGTACCATTCTCTCCAAATCTCCTGTTTTGACACATTCTACCCAGTCTTCCCACCCTCCCTCTCCATTCCTCCCTTCCCCCTGCTTGATCTGACTGCAGTGTTCTCTTGCTCCCATATGGGCGGCAGTTTGATATGTATGCAAATAGAAGTGCTTCTCAATCTGTCATTTGCCTGTGCACTTTGTTCTTGAGCTCAATCCAATGCAAATGGCTGTCTCTCTGTGTGGGTCTCTGCCTCTCCTACAGTACAGAAGAGCAGGAGCAGGGGCCAGAGCTGACRTTAACCAACACTCTGAATGTGACCCACGTAGTGGCAACACAAAGGGCTGTAATTACCAGGCAGCCCACCCACCAGCAGCCATTCAACTCTCAAGCTGAGAGCACCTTTGCACTGTTTTTGCTATAGCTGTATTCATCAATCTACCAAGAAGGCAATTTATTGAATAATGTAGTAGTGTCCCCCGCCAGAAAGGTATGGAGATTGGCTTTCATCTGGAATTGTGTAAATAAATAAATTCAGAATTCATCTGAATTTATGTCTGAGAAGAAACACTTTTCACTCCATAAGATCTAGTACACAATAAAAGTATAATATATATATATATACAAATATGATAACATTATATGTGAATCCATAAAATGTGAATGAGCATTTTCATATTTTATAATGTCCAATCAGTTTTAGAAACATCTACACTAAATATTTCACCTTCTTTATTACTGTACAAAAAAATATAATGAAATTAGTGACAGTAAATGTGTCACATTGTTATAGCTCTAAATAAACATTTTGGCCACAGTATGCAGTAAATAATGGAAGGCTGTTAAAACGATGTCTGAAAGCACCCTGAGTCATATTGCTCATTGTCTCTCATAGATGCTTTCTCATAGCTAGTCTTTAAATGCAGGCATGTCTGAGACTCTTGGTGTTATTGACTGGTGCGGTGGTTAGAGATTCTGTGATGAGGTAATTCTAGTGTATTTATGGATGTGTGTGCAGGCCTACATGAGTGCTTGTGATTTCCTCTGTTCAAGACAGCCTTATTAGCCATGTCTCAAAAAGTCTTCTTGCCTATTCAAATACCCACATACAGTTGAAGTCAGAAGATTACATACACTTAGGTTGGAGTCATTAAAACTCGTTTTTCAACCACTCCACAAATTTCTTTGGCAGCATCATGTTGTGGGGGTGCTTTGCTGAAGGATGGACTGGTGCACTTCACAAAATAGATGACATCATGAGGGATATATTGAAGCAACATCTCAAGACATCAGTCAGGAAGTTAAAGCTTGGTCGCAAATGGGTCTTTCAAATGGACAATGACCCCAATGTCACGCCCTGACCGTAGAGAGTCTCTATTTTGGTTTTGTCAGGGTGTGATTTGGGTGGGCATTCTATGTTCTTTTTTCTATGTTTTTGTATTTCTTTGTTTTGGTATGGTTCTCAATCAGGGACAGCTGTCTATTGTTGTCTCTGATTGGGAACCATACTTAGGTAGCGTTTTCCCACATGGTTTTTGTGGGTAGTTGTTTCCTGTTTAGTGTTTTGCACCTGACAGGACTGTTTCGGTTTCGGTTATTCACATTGTTATTTTTTGTTTAGTGTTCAGTTTAAATAAAAAGTCATGAACACTTACCACACTGCGCTTTGGTCCGATTCCTCTTCATCCGACGACGACACCCGTTACACCCAAGCATACTTCCAAAGTTGTGGCAAAATGGCTTAATGACAACAAAGTCAAGGTATTGGAGTGGCCATCACAAAGCCCTGACCTCAATCCTATAGAACATTTGTGGGCAGAACTGAAAAAGTGTGTGCGAACAAGGAGGTCTGCAACCTGACTCAGTTACACCAGCTCTGTCAGGAGGAATGGGACAAAATTCAGCCAACTTATTGTGGGAAGCTTGTGGAAGGCTACCCGAAACGTTTGACCAAAGTTAAACAATTTAAAGGCTTAAAGGCAATGCTACCAAATACTAATTGAGTGTATGTAATCTTCTGACCCACTGGGAATGTGATGAAAGAAATAAAAGCTGAAATAAATAATTCTCTCTACTATTATTCTGACATTTAACATTCTAAAAAATAAAGTGGTGATCCTAACTGACCTTAGACAGGGACTTTGTACTAGGATTAAATGTCAGGAATTGTGAAAAACTGAGTTTAAATGTATTTGACTAAGGTGTATGTAAACCTACGACTTCAACTGTACATAAACATTTGGAATCACAGAAATGGGGCTCATAGACCTGAACAGTGTACTGGAACCTTCCCCTGCGCATATCCACTCTAATGACACTGAGGGCAAGAAGAGAGGCTGTGAAACTAATCTGCACACGGCTAGCACAGCAAGAGGAAAGGAGCAACCGGATTTATGGAAATCAACAACCTCACGCAGCCTTCTCCTACTTAAAAAGTCAGTCTCCCAGCCCATAATTACATTTCTCAGGGTTTTGATATAGATAGATGGAAAGACAAAGGGAGCCTAGAGAGAAAGATGGAGAGAGGTGAGGCAATACAAACAAATATATGTATTGTCACATACACTGTGTATGTGCAGTGAAATGTGTTGTTTTACAGGGTCAGCCGTAGTAGGGCACATCAACAGATTATTCAACTTGCCGGTTATTCGAACCAGCGACCTTTCGTTTACTGGCCCAACGCTAGGCTACCTGCCACCCTGATACTGTACAGCCCCCAATACCGTGCAGGGCAGTCGAGAAAGAAGAACAGAGAGGAAGGGAGAAACAGTGATGAAAGAGAAACAGGAAGAGAAAGAGAGAGATGGGAGGAGAGATAAGAGACAGTCTAGACAGGAGAATGCGTTACAGTGAGGAGAGGAGGAGATTAGAGTGAAGGAGAGGAGAGAGGAGTATTCAGTGAGGAGAGGGAGAGGAGGAAGAGAGGGAGGGAGGAATGAGAGGAGAGAGAGGCTGAGAAGAGAGAGGAAGCAGTGAGAGAGAGTAGAGGAAAAGGAGCGGGAGGAGTAGGGAAGGAGAGGAGAGGAGAGAGAGGAGAGGAGAGTAGAGGGAAGGAGAGAGGAGAGGAGAGAGGGGGAGAGGAGGAGAGTAGAAGAAAGGAGAGGAGGAGAGGAGGAGAGGAGGAGAGAGAGGAGGAGAGAGAGAGGAGAGGGAGAGGGGGAGAGGAGGGAGAGAGGAAGAAGAGGAGGAAAGTAGAGGTAAGGAGAGGAGGAAGTGGAGGGGAGAGGGAGTGGAGGAGAGGGAAGGCAGGAGAGGAGGAGTGGAGGGAGAGGAGTATAGTGAGAGGGAGGAGGAAGAAGGGAAAGAGGGAGAGTAGAGGAAGGAGAGAAGTGAAGAGCGGAGAGGAGAGTAGAGGAAGAGAGGAGAGTGAGGAGAGGAGAGAGGAGGGAGAGGAGGAAGAGGAAGGAGAGGAGAGGCGGAGAGGGGAGAGAGTTACAGTGAGGGGAAGAGAGGAGAGGGAGGAAAGGAGGAAGGGGAAGTAGAGGAAGGAGAGGAGTGGTAAGGGCGAGAGAAGAGAGAGAAGGAGAGGAGAGGAAAGAGAGGAAGAGTAGAAGGAGAGAGGGGGGGAGGAGAGGAGAGGAGAGAGAGGAGAGGAGAGGAGAGGAGAGGAAGAGGGAGGAGAGGAAGGAGAGGGAGAGAGGTGAGAGAGTGAGAGGAAGGAGTTAGGACGGAGAGGAGAGGGAGAGGAGGAGAGGAGAGAGAGTAAAATAAGGAGAGAGAGGAGGAGGAATAATGAGGAGGAGAGAGTGAGAGGGAGGAGAGTAGGAGAGGAAGGAGGGAGGGAAGAGAGGAGGAGGGAAGGGGAGAGAGAGAGGAGGAAAGTAGGGGGGAGCAGCAAAGGGCAGGGAAGGCGGAGAGGGGAGAGGAGTATAAGTGACGGAGAGGAGAGGAAAGGAGGGAAGAGGAGAGGAGAGAGGAGGAGAGGAGAGGAGTATAGAGGAGAGAGAAGGAGAGGAAAGGAGTGAAGAGGAGAGGAGAGAGGAGGAGAGGAGAGAGTAGGAGAGAAGAGGAGAGGAGAGAGGAGGAGAGGAGAGAGGTGAGAAAGGGAGAGGAGAGGAGGTGTCAAAAGTCTAGGTGATGCTGGTAAGGCGAAGTCAGGCGCAGGACACAGAGATGAGTAATAACCGTAATTTATGAAGGAGACAAAATAATCCAGTTCACAAAACGAGACAACTTGACAATAACAAACACGCACAAAATCAAGGGGGAAACCAGAGGGTTAAATAGTGGAACAATGATTATGGAATGGAAACCAGGTGTGTACAATGAAGACAAAACTAATGGAAAATGAAACGTGGTTTGGTGGCAACTAGAAAACCGGTGACGTCAAACGCCGAATGCCACCCGAACAAAGAGAGGGACCAACTTCGGCGGAAGTCGTGACAGTTGCCGCCCCTTGACGCGCAGCTCCAGCCGCGCGCCGACACYGGCCTCGGGGACGACCCGGAGGACGAGGCGCAGGACGATCCGGGTGGAGACGGTGAAACTCCCACAGTAACGAAGGTTCCAGAATGTTCTCCCCCGGCACCCAGCATCTCTCCTCTGGACCGYACCCCTCCTACTCCACGAGGTACTGAAGGCCCCTCGCCCGACGCCTTGAGTCCATGATGGCTCGAACAGCATACGCTGGGGCACCCTTGATGTCCAGAGGGGGCGGAGGAACCTCCCGCACCTYAGAYTSCTGGARCRGACCAGCCACCACCGGCCTGAGGAGAGACACATTGAACGAGGGGTTAATACGGTAATCAGGGGGGAGYTGTAATCTATAACAAACCTCGTTCAGTTTCCTCAGGACTTTGAATGGCCCCACAAACCGCGGACCCAGCTCCCGGCAGGGCAGGCTGAGGGGCAGGTTTCGGGTCGAGACCCGGTCCCCCGGCGCGAACACCAGGGCCTCACTGCGGTGGCGGTCGGCGCTCGACTTCTGCCGCCTGATGGCCCGTTGCAGTTCACAAAACGAGACAACTTGACAATAACACGCACAAAATCAAGGGGGAAACCAGAGGGTTAAASAGTGGAACAATGATTATGGAATGGAAACCAGGTGTGTACAATGAAGACAAAACAAATGGAAAATGAAACGTGGATCGGTGGCGACTAGAAAACCGGTGACGTCGACCGCCGAACGCCACCCGAACAAGSAGAGGGATCAACTTCGGCAGAAGTCGTGACAGGAGGAGCGGAGAGAGGAGGAGAGGAGAAGAGAGGAGGAGAGAAAGGGAGAAGAGAGGAGGAGCGTAGAGAGGAGGAGAGGAGAAGAGAGGAGGAGAGAAAGGGAGAAGAGAGGAGGAGCGTAGAGAGGAGGAGAGGAGAAGAGAGGAGGAGAGAGGAGGAGAGGAGTATACAGTTCTCAGTAAATCTCATAGCGGGTACTCCCTGAAGTCCCATTATACGTTGATGCTGTGATTACTCAAGCAACAATTACTGCCATCAATCTAATGGAAGCACAGGGGACCAGCAGAGAGAGGGCCGGAGTGCATTGTAACTACAGAGGAGAACTGGACAGTGTGTGTGTGTTATACAATATTTCTCAGTGCACCATGTGTCAACCTTACACGTGTCCATGCTCCTTGTATGTGTCCTGTGTCCATGTCTGGAATATATCCTCATGCCGTCTATATGGGCAGTATATGTGATTTGCTGCTGTCTGTAGCACACTCACAACAAAACCCCATCGGATTTAAAGCTATATAAATTAAACTAAATCTGGTTCTTTAAAATGCATGATTACTGGGGCGAAGGTGTACGTGTACAGAGAAAGGGGAAATGTTTCAATAAAACCTATTTTCATGCAGTCCATGAGACAGTCTCTGTACTGTGTGTTCTGTGTGTGATAATGTATAGTGGGCTGCTGCACAGCTCAGCCATGCAGTACTGTAACTCTAGCGAAGGGAAGCCAGCTCACTGATAAGCTGATGGAGCCCGATGAATCAAGAGCACAAGATGTCAAAGCACTTTATTACATTGCATGCTACAGGGGTTAGGGGCTCTAGCGACAGTCAATGAGAAAACTCAATACTCAGGGAAAGTACTTATTGTTACATTGCTTTCTGACTAAAGACTAAACACACATGTGGACACTGAGTTAAATGTCTGTCGATGTACAATAAAGGCTATACCATAGTTATCTAATGATTAGTTGATGATGAGGTCTGCATTCTGAGGGTCAATTTGAAGAGGAAAAGTGAGGGAGGAATAGCTGAGTTATGCACCCTTAATCAAAGACCGAGACTCGCAGGAACATACTACACACACACACACACAC